>NC_056737.1:1434523148-1434650648 GCF_019279795.1 Protopterus annectens
GTTCTGGTATTTCTAAAATGGTAATATTCAATGCAAGATGTTAGTTGAGTTATGGAGAAATGCCTCCTGAGGGTAGTCATGGCAGTATGGAGAGAAAGGGATTTCCCAGATGACTGAAAAATAAGAATACTAATGCCAAAGAACAAAGGAGACAAACACAACTGTCGACAGTACAGTTATCTAACTTCTGTCACACTGCATGGAAGTTTTGGTTAATGATAAATGAATATGCAGAATAGTATGAAGTAAGATGGGAGATGAACAGTTCAGATCCAGATCAGTCTGAAACATAACAGACCTGATGCATGCAGTGTGACAGATAGTTGAGAAGAAGCTAGAGATAAGGAAAGAGTCCATCTGGCATACCTAGACTTGAAGAATGCATACAAGAAAGCTGATTTGGGCAGTCTTGTGATGGATGAGAGTCCCTGAAACACTGGTAGAATTAGTGCAGGCTGTGAACAAAGACCCAATGACACAAAATTGTGTTCCAACTCATGGGGGTCCCACAATGTGGAATTACAAGCAGACTTAGAACAAGAACTTCAGCAAAGGGATGAAGAATGGAATGCAAAACTGAGGGCAAAGGGAATACAACTGAGTACAGATAAAATAGCTGTAATGCCAGCAAATGCAGGAAATCAGGATAAGCTGAGATGTGGGACAGAAGGGAACTAGAGGAACGGGTTAATAGCTACAAATACCTGGTAGTGATGGTTGAGGAAAAGAGATGTCTGAATGAGGAAGTCAAAGAGAGAATCAGAGGGTATGCAGCCAAATGACAAATAATGTCACTGGTAGCATATTACAGAAGAATGTCAAGCTGAAAAGTAAGGTGCACAAAGCAGTGGTGAGGCTAGTACTACTCTAGGCATAGAAACCTGTGCAGTGAAGGCCGAGCAGCTGAGGAAGCTAGAGGTAATGAAGATGAAGTGCCTGAGACCTGAGGGGGCACAATGTATGACAGACAGAGACAGGAAGACATCAGAACAGATGCCCAAGTAGCTACAATTGCAAAGAAGGTCAGGCATGACAGATTACTGTGGTTTGGGTACATGTGCAGGAAAGCAGAATTTATTCTGGTGATTCAAAGTGGTCAAATAATCATGCAATCAAGATTTGCTCTTACTCTGCTAATTTGCGACCTTAAAGTTGTTACATATAATTAGCAGGTACTGTTTGTGTGTTGAGGGGAGCACCAAAAGCATGGCCTTTTCTCTTGTTTTTATTATTTTGACTTTTGATCTTTGGGGATTGATGTTTTTATGTTTGATATTCTGGTACTTCAATGTTTTGAAGTACATCTATCTATATATATATATATATATATATATATATATATATATATATATATATATATACACATATATACATACAAATATTTCAAGCACAGGCATTAATGCCCTTCTAGCTTGCCAAGATACCAAAACAATAAGTGTACAGGCTGTTTTTAAAACATCTAAATTAGTATTGCTTTAATCTAATTTGGTAGTTTGTTCAATGCATTGGCTACTCTGTCAGAGAACCAGTTAGTACACTTCTCATTCTTATAGAATCTTCTAAACAGGTCGTCTGATAATTGTCTAGCACTTTTTGATAACCCCAAACATTCCCAGAGGCAGTTGTGTTTAAATACCCTATATATCTAAATAAGATCTCCTCTTAGATATCTGTAAGAGACACTGTACAAGTTCAGATATTTTAGTCTTTCATAATAACTTAAAATTTCACATCCATGGATACCCTTGGTATATTTTCACTGTACTCTTTCCAGTTTACTCATGCTTGTTTTCTTATAGAGTTTCCATATTGTTATTCCATACTCATGTTTGGGTCTAATGTAACTAACAAAAAATGACTTCATTATTTTTCATTTCCTAGACTTTATAAATCTTTTTATACAAGCTATAGTTCTATAACTATCATTTACCAATTGGCTGACATGATTAGAAAAACTCATAGCTGAATGAACACATATACCCAAGTCTTTAAATCAGTCTACAGTTTCAATCACTGTGTGCTGTATTAAATATTCACCTTTCAATTTATGTCTCCCAAATCTCATATGCTAAGTTTTTGGTGTATTTATCATCATATTATTGTTCTGTGACCAAATAATCAACTTATTCAAGTTATTTTGCAGACATGCCTTATCAGTAACACACATAATCAGTTTACCCAATTTCAGTTCATCTGCATATAGATTGTAGGACACCTCAGATGAAAAGGTTAGGTCTGAAAGATACAATCTAAACAAGTAAGGGCCTAGGACAGAGCCGTATGGGACATCCTGACTGTAACCAAAGGTTTCACCTGTCCAGTTGCTGTATGATACTTGCCATGACGTATTTGTAAGCCATGCAGCTATCCATCTTATTAAGAGTACACCAATACCTAGTTGTGCAAATTTATTGAATAGTGTTTTGTGTATGACCCTGTCAAATGCTGAAGTTAAATCTATATAAATTACATTACAGCACAATTTTTCATTCATAGCTCTTATTATATTGTTATAGAACATCATGTAACAGGTGGTAGTAGATCTGTTTTCAACATATGCATGCCGAAAAATGAAAACCATACAAAACCAGAAAACCACAGTGAAAAACTTCTCAAAAGCAAACTTCACACTTCTCAAAACTGAAGTGGAATCCTTCAAGGCCCCAGGGCCAGTGGAAACTACAGCCCAAACTGCAGAATCCTATATAAATGCATTCTACGGACATCTCCAGGAATGCATGGATCATGCTATCCCAAACAAAACCAAGACCCAATCATCCAAAGGCAGGCGTACAGTCTGGTGGACCCCTGCCATAAATAAACTGTACAACAGAAGGAGGAAGCTACTACATGATAGAGCAAAATCCCTAGTAGGGAAGGCATCTCTGATCAGTAGTAGCAAAAAATTACGATCCCTCATAAAATCCTCCAAGGCCAGCTTCGAGAGAAAAATTGCACAGGACACCAAAGACAATCATAAGGCTTTTTTCAGTTATGTTAGAAACCTGGGATGCAACTCCCAGACTTGTTCTGAGTTGATTCTAAATGACAAAAAATACACTGAACCCACAGACATCGCCAATATCCTGGCAGACAGGTTCAGTGCAAACTTCTCCACCCCCTCGCCCCCAAAAGAGCAAGTATCTATCCCGGCAGAGGGCTGCCTCCCAAACATCTCAGATCCTCAGGTGAAGGCTGCCCTCTCCAAAGCAAAAAACACTGCTTCCATGGGACCAGATGGCATCCCAGGTTGCATCCTACATGAACTCCAAGAGGAACTAATCCCTCAAATAAAACAGCTATACAATCTCACAAGCCTCACTACAGGATATGTGCCCACAGAATGGCGTACAGCAACAGTGGTCCAACTCCACAAATGTGGAGCCTCTACAGACCCTGGAAACTATCGCCCCATAAGCCTGACTAGCTTAGTCTGCAAGGCTATGGAGAGGATCATCATGGAGCTCATAAACAAAGACATTGGGGACCTACAGACACTAGATCCTACCCAGTTTGGCTTTGTCAAGCGTAGATCCTGCCTTTTGAACCTGGTTGACTTCTTTGAAACAGTCACCAAAGCCATAGATGAAGGGAAGGTAGTCCACACAGCCTATCTGGACCTTGCAAAGGCATTTGACACAATACCCCACTCGGGCATCATAGATAAGCTATCCAGCTTAAATATAAACCCCTATGTCACAAGATGGGTTGCAAACTGGCTCAAAGACAGAACCCACAGAGTGAGAGTTGCTGTAGCCATGTCAGACTCGAAACTGGTCACAAGTGGTGTCCCACAGGGTTCTGTCCTGGGACCACTCTTGTTCGGTATATACTTTTCCAAGGTACAGGCAAACGTGGGAGGACTATGGCTCACCAAGTTCGCAGACGACTGCAAACTGGGTGCCATAATCAACTCTCCAGCTGACACAAACATCCTTCAAAAAGGTCTCACAGAGACAGATAACTGGTGCCAGCACCATGTTTTAAAGCTAAATGCCAAAAAATGTATAGTCATACCCTTTGGCAAAAGCAATGTGCCCACAAATTACCACATAGGTGGAAACCCATTAAGTACAGAGAAAGTTATTAGGGACCTGGGGACCCAAGTTGATAGCAATCTCTCCTTTTCCTTTGAAAACCACATTGCCAAAGTGGTTAGAAAGACCTTCTACATAGCCCACCTCATCACAAAGGGTTTCACATCTAGATCAAGAGAGGTAATCGTGCCCCTTTATTCATCCCTCATCAGGCCCATCATAGAATACAATGCCCCTTTTGGGATGTACCTTACCCGACACCTGTAGCAATTCGAAAGACCCCAAAAGTATCTCACCAAGAGGATCAAGGGTCTCAAACAGATGCCATATGCTGCTCGGTTAAAAGAACTCCAGCTCTACTCAGTTGCATACCGCCTACTTTGAGGCGATCTATGCCTGACATACAAAGCTATGTCAAATCCAGAATTAATGGACATGCTCCACCTCAGTAAATCTAAATCCCTTAGAGCCACACGCTCGAGGGACTTGAACCTCAGCACAGAAATAAATAGAACTTGCTGGAGGGACAGGTTCATAACCCAGAGGCTCCCTTCACTCTGGAATAGAATTCCAGTTCATGTGAGGCAGAGCACCTCACTGAATCTCTTCAAGAAGAATCTCGATAAGTGGATGGGGGATCATAGGTTTGTCCCAGGGATTACTCCCATGTCACTATTAGACAGAGGCACAGTAAACTAAACCTTAAAAAGGGCACAGTATACTCAAATCAAGGGGTGGTGTAAGCCATACAGAATCGGGCTAGGCTTATAATTGCCCCATGGCAGATAGCCTAGTATGAACCTATGAACCTATGAACCTATATATGGTTTCAGGTCCCAACCTATCCAGTTCTGACAATAACTTATCCAATATTACCTTCTCCATTATTTTTCCACAACTTGAAAGTAGACTTAAGGGTCTGTATGACTCTTGGTTAGTCCTACTCCTCTTTCATTTAAAGACAGGCTTAATAAGTGCATGTCTCCAATCTTGAGGAATCTCCCCATATTTATATGATCTAGTGAATAATAGTGAAATGTTTTCAGGTCATTGTTACTAATTCTGTCTCCTCCCTGTACTTTGTTTGGATCCAGTTTGTGAAGCTCTTTTTCAACATAATCTAATTTGATTCCAGTATTTGAGTTACCTGTATGTTACTCGGACAACTTATCAACCCTTTTGTGAAGCCAAACTGCTTTGCATAAGATTTTGTAAATATATCTACAATCAGTTGTGCCTGAGAATAAATTTTAGAATCTGAGCACAGTTTAGCATTTTGTGTGTTTTTACTCCTTCCACATTTTGCACTCAAATCATTTCTCTTTCAAAACTTTCCACATTCCATCTGCAGTTTTTCCACTGAACACCTCACTCCAGTTAATTTTACATATTGACTGTTTGGCTTCCATATAATCTGTAATTAACCTTCTGTGCATTGGCTTAGATTTCAGTTTGGCAGAATTATCTAGCAATAAATTAACCTTTATAACCCCATGATGACTGCACATCAATGGGGGTAAAACTGTAAAAAATGTGTGTGTGTGTGTGTGTGTGTGTGTGTGTGTGTGTGTGTGTGTGTGTGTGTGTGTGTGTGTGTGTGTGTGTGTGTATATATATATATATATATATATATATATATATATATATATATATATATTACTAGGCTATTGATCTGTGAAGATCTTTAGAAGTCTATCCATAGATTCCCATAATGCTTTTAACCTTTACATTTTTAGTACAAATAACCTAGAGACAAGCAGAACATTTACACGTTGCCTCTAACCATGAGGAAAAACGGTACTAAACAATGGGTGAATATCCATTTCCCTATCTAGTCATCCAGATTAAGTTTGAATGGTATAAAACAAGTACTTTACTTAATGTGGAGAGGAAAACAATTACAAAGAAGTGGTATTCTCTGTGATACATATCTATCCCTCCAACATGCTCTATTTTATGTTACAAAGCAAATTTATATCCCTTGAGTGAGTGCTTATGCCCCAGTGAACTTGTGGGTGTGCAGCATAATTCACAGGATAGGGTCTGTTGACCCTACACCCACATCTTCCTACACCCACAGCAGCCGGTGGTTCCCTCTCTGACTCCTCATCTGCCTGAGGCTGAGCTTGTTGATCCTACTTTGAATATTTGTGTACATGTCCATTGATTGCACTGCCGAGGTCCCCAGAAGTATCTAGGCACTGGAACCATGACTTCAGTAGCCCAAACACATGCTCTATGATATTTATGGTTTGAGTGTGGTACTCTTCCGTGGGTGTGTGTGCATTTCTGATGGGTGTCATCAGCCACAGTTCCAGTGCATAGCCTGCATCCCCCAGTAAATTATCATGTGGGATATCTCCCCTAGCAAACATCTGGTATATTTGGGAGGTGTGCTAGATATGTGAGTTGTGGTAACTTCTGGTGTTGCCAGCACGTGTCAAGATTATTCCCTTGGCATTACACATCACTTGGCAGTTGATAGAGTGGTAGCCCTTTCTGTTTATGTAGAGCCTACCCCGTTCCCTAGGTGGTGTCTTCATTTTTTTATGTATGCAGTCTATGGCACCCAGTACTTCAGGGTAGTGTGCTACATGGTAGAACTTCTGCATATTTCTGGCCCTCTCCAAAGAACTCATGGCAGATTATATGCGGTCACTGGCATATTGCAACATAGCACTCAGGAACTGGTAGAGGTTCCAGAATGCTGATGCCTGTGACACCTCCAGGATGTCCCCTGTTTGTCTCTGAAATGTACCTGTACCTAGGATTCTAAGGGTAACACATATCTTTATCTCCACTGAGATGAGTTCCCCCTAGTTTATTCTGGTTCTGAGTTGAGGACAGCAGAGGTCACAGAGTTCCTGTGGTGTGTCCCTGTCGACTCTGTAGTGCTCTACATTTTCCTCATCATGTAGGCTGTAAAACAGGGCCTGTAAACTCTTTTCCTTCTCACACTGGGCCTATGAGCAGCAGCAGCATTGGCTTCAGCCTGTAGCACATACAAATGAATTAAAGCAGCAGCAGCAGCCCTTAACATTCTGTCCATGTAGACTCCTTTCCTTGGCTATATTCCAAAGGTTTGGAATTCATAGGAAAAAACAGCATGAAATGTACACAGATGCATTATAGCTTGTTGAATAGCTGTACCACGTTAGATGAGCTGATTAGCAAGCAGTCCAGCTGCTTATGTTGTAATTAGCATGCCATGGTGTTTAACTTGATTGTGCAGGGGTGAATGCCTCTACACAGCACTTAGTGAATCAAAAGCTATCTGTGGCATGATGCACACACAGTGAAAAATGATCGTGTAGGCTTTATTGAATCCCCTCGAGAATGTATTGTGTGGTCTGCCCCAGAACTCGGAGATCTTTCTTGCAAGTAATACAATTATATGCATTTTCAGTATATTGTCACACATTACTACTGTATCACAGATGAGAATGCATAAACCAGCACCTTGTCAGGTCAACATGGTTGACCACTGTTTATTTAATGTGTCTATACAATGAATGAGAATGTCAGACAAACACTTCTGTGGCAGTGAGGAAAAAACACCTGTGTGGGACAATATGTATTATCTATTTTACATAGGTTTGAATCCCACATTTTAGTGATTACTGTTATCAGTGTATAAAGCCCCCCAAAATATGTCAAGTTATAAAATGTATCTCCCCCAATGCATGTATTAATAGTCAAGTCATCTAACAGGTATAGCAATAGACAAGCCGTACATTAATGCCAACTGTCACATTACCCTTCCTATGTCACAAACTGCCTTCTTCTCTGTTTGGAAATGTTGCTTTCTGCTTAACATCACACAAATGCAGTTAGCATGGTTGTGTGGCTTTGCGCACTAGCCATAAAATGCAATATCACGAACTGGAAGGAAAATATTTAACTGTTGCTGGATTACATGTACAGATATTGCAAGAGCTAGGAAGGAAGGTATCCAGTTTAGGGCTCAAAGATGGGATGCAGAGGAGTCCAAAATATTCATTGCAGTATTCATACAGTACTACAGATATAGGCTTTTGCAGGGGGACTATACCAGTTCTCATATAAATTGGAGACTTGGAACAGTCTAGCCAAGGCTGTCTTCAGTGCAGATGGCATTTCCCATACTGAAGAGCAATGTAGGCACCATTACCATGACCTGAAAAGGCGAAAGTAGAGACTGGATGAGTTTAAGATGGATGAAATCCCACAGTTGTGTAAGTACACAGATAAATATACTTTAAATGATATACAAAGCATGAGACAGCCAAGAATGCTATGCATAATGCTGTTCTCTTTATTTACAGCTGTCCAGGAGATTTCAGCAAACAAAGAGGCCCATGCAGAACATATAGAAAGACTGAGAGAAGCAAAGGGTATGTATGCACTAAAAATTAGTAATTGTTTTATTAAAAGTATTGCTCTTCCATACATTACTAGCAAATTAGCATGCATAACATAACTGTAAATTCAAGCATGCATGCTTTATTCTGTAGCTCAAAGTCATTGCAAGAGTCAATTGTGCAAATCCACATAAGTGGTGGTTCTCTCAAACAACTTACAAAAACACCAGGGACCTCCAAAACAAAATACAGCTACAAGTAACACAGTCCCCATGACACATAGCAACACCAGTGTATCACCCACCAAGCCAGTAAGGTGCAATGCTCAAAAAACAAATTTTCTTGTCATTGGAGATTCAATAGTGAGACACATGGATGTCCCATTCACCAGGATGGACAAGGAGAAAGTCATGGTCAGCCACCTGTTCAGTGCCAGGATTCATCAGATCATGCATGCACAAAGTCTCTCAGCAACAAGTACCATTATGAATCTGTCATTGTTCACGGTGGTGTGAATGACCTGAGATGTACTCACTGGACTATATGAAGAGAGACATAGTTGAGCTCTCTGAGTATGTGTCCCAGGCAGATATGTCTCTAGCCTTGAGCAGCATACTACCCTCACCTAGAATGATGCCACAGTATAAACAAAAAATGATTGATTTCAGTAATTGGCTCAGCTTTGGTGTCATTCAAAGGAGATCCAGCTCCTGTCAGTCTGGGGAGCCATGGTCAACAAACCTTGCTGCTTTGCCAGAGACACTTTGCACCTGGCACCACCAGGCTTTCAGCTGCTGGCAAAGTATCTTGCCCCCCATAGTGCCTTTTTAGGCATGGTCTTGAAAACAATATTAAAAAAGTGAAATTAACCAATCGTAACAAAATATAGGTTATGCTGCTAAATGATAGGATCTTAAACCTAAAACTGTACTTCCTGGAAGCACTTATATCACTAGAAGATGTAGACATCTGTGCAGTCACAGAAACCAGGCTCAAGGCCTCAGATACTACCCTGGCAATGCAAGGCTACAATGCTTTCCACACCTTTAGACTGCAAAATGAGCATGTAAAAATGGAAGGAGGAAGTGTGTCTATCTATATTAGAGATAGATTCACCTCCTGTCTAGTTAAACTGGACAACTCCATGTAGTTACTCCATGTCCAGGTTACAGTGAGTAAGACTCCCATTCAAGCCATAGCCAGTTATTATTCCCTGTCAATGGGTCATGATGTCCAAAAAGCCTACTTGACCAAACTGGCGACAATGCAGATTTACCAAACACACTGGTTATGGGGGATTTCAATTATCCCACCATCAACTGGGAAACCTACGCTAGCACAAATGCCCTGGAACAAATTGTCCTTACCCTGACAAGTGGAACAAACATTCTGGAGCTGGTCCTCACCAACATGTCAAACAGATGCACTGCTGCAACTGTTGGACCCTCATTAGTTAAAATTGACCACAAATTAGTCACCTTCAAGCTGACACTAACACCAGAACTAACAAAGAATGAAATCAGACTAAAAAACTTCACCAAGACAAACTATACCCTCCTAGGTGAAGGTATCAATGCATTCCAAGCCCCACCCCAAGCTGGAAGTTGTAACTATGACATAGCTTACACTAAAGCCCTGTACAATCACTTGCATAAGTGCAAGGGTAATCCTATGGACTAGGCTTGTAAAGACTTCAGGGCCATTAGACTAGTACACACCTATGAACCTATAAACTCGACCATACCAGAAAACGTCAAAGCCAGAGCCCCAGGTAAAAACAAGCTGTTATGGCAGACATCCAGCATCAACAAGCTTTCTAAAGTTGCTTTCCAAGAAATCAAAGGCAAGGCCCCAACAATGGAAAAGCACCCGCCTCAACAAGCAAATAAGACAACTTGTCAAATCCTCCAAGGGCTCCTTTCAGCGAAACTTAGCAAGTACAATCAAGAATAACCATAAGGCCTTTTACAGCTATGTATGTAGCCTAAAGTGTAGGACCCAAGCATGTGCAGAACAAGTGGCAAATGGTGTCACACAATTCTGACCCTACAGAGATAAAAAAAAACTGCTAGCAGATAGGTTTGGTAAAAATTGCCCTCCCTTATCCCCTTCTAACTTACAACAAACTTTCCCCCAAGCTTGCCCCCCTACATATCTGAACAGAAGGCCCTCAAAGCCTTTTCCAAAGCAAAAAACAAAGCCTCTGTGGGACCAGACAACATCCTAGGCTGTCTTCTAAACAAGCTAAAACATGAACTAGCATCACCACTAAGTACCCTTTTCAGTCATAGCCTAACCACAGGCTTTATTCTTACAGAATGGAGAACAGCAGCAGTTATTCCCTCCACAAAGGTGGTCTAGCACAGACTCAGAATTACAGACCCATAAGCCTGACCAGCCTCATCTGTAAGGCCATGGAACGTATCTTTATGGACCTCATAAATAAAGACATAGGTGACCACCAAACACTTGATCTTATGCAATTTGACTTCATGAAGGGCAGATCCTGACTGTTAAATCTGGTGAATTTGTTTGAAAATATGGCCAAGGCCTTTGACGCAGACAAATTTGTGCACATAGCTTACCTCGATCTGACAAAGGCTTTCAACACAATCTCACATTCAGGCATTACTGATAAACTTAGCAAACTGAATGTAAACTCCTTTTTTGTAAGATGGGATGCCAACTGGCTCACAAACCAGACACACACTATCAACGTGGGTGACTTCACATTATCTAGCAGTCCTATTACCAGTGGGATGCCACAGGGGTCAGTGCTGGGCCCCCTACTGTTCAGTATATATTTCTGAGAAGTTCAGGTCAAAACTAAGGGATTGTAGGTGACCAAGTCTGCAGAAAACTGCAAAGTAGGTGCAACAATAAATCCCCAAATTATGTCAGTATACTCCAGGAGGGTCTCACACAGACCAGTGATTGGTGTATTAGTCACAGCCTCAAACTGAATGCAAAGAAATACATCATCATTCCCTTCAGCACAATGTTCCCTCACATGATCAAATCAACAACAATACCCTAAATATCCATGGAGTTTTAAGGGACCTGGGATAACAAGTTGACTGCAACCTTATGTTTAACCACCATGTGTCTATTCCAGTAAGGAAAGCTTTCTATTACCATACTTGATTAATAAAGGCATCACCTTGAGAGCAAAATAATTTATACCCCCCCCCCTATACTCTGCACTCATCTGGCCCATAATCGAGTATAACGCCCTGTTTGGCATGTACCATACTAAGCACCTGCAGCAATTAGAGAGACCTTAGAGGTTTCTAGCAAAGAAGATCAAAGGGCTCCATCATATGCCTTACACAGACTGACTAAAATCCCTGTCACTATACTCCATATATAAAGACTTCTTAGAGGGCACTTATGCTTGGCCTACAGAGCAATCCAAGATCCAAACCTAATGAATTTGTTGCATATCTGTAAATTAAATGGGACTAAGGGTATTCATTCCAGGGACCTAAATATGACCTGTGACTTAAATTGCACATGCTGGAGGGACAGATTTATCTCCCAGTGACAGCTATATTATTGAATCAGGCTACCAATTCATGTGAAACAGAGCACCTCAATGACACTGTTCAAGGGGAACCTGGATGAGTGGATAGGGCACCATAAATGTTTACCAGGGGCAGAGCCCACAACCCTCCTAGACATGGACAATCATCACTAAATGCAGTCTTGGGCATTGACTAGCATTTATTTGCTATTACATTGGGATTAAACAGATAAGCTTAAAATGACTTCCAGGTCAATAGCCTAGTAATCTTCTATAATTCTATGATCCTATTCAAATATTGCAGGTTCAAATCCCGCAAGTAACAAATACATACCAAAAAATATTAAATATTAATTTCAACAAAATTCGTATAAATGCCATATTGTTAACTTAATTTTAATGCATATGTACAATATATGCAGATTGCAAGGATTATTTGAAGCAATTCTCAGGCCTATTTTGAATTTTTAAAAAGTATAGTTAACATAAAATTAAAAATATGTTTTTGTTGTAGAAATGTATTGTATGTGACATATAATGGTTCTAATTATCTTTTTTCTTTTTTTTTTCTCTATCTCCACCCCTTCTCTATCCATTTTAGTTTTATATGTGCGGTCACACCATTCTGATGTCATCAATTTCCAGTACAGAGAGGTAGGCCAACTGCTGTTGCTCAGCCTGCCACCTCTTCAACAACTGCTGCACTAATACTGAGCACATCTGGGATGCAACCTGGCAGTGCTGCCTCTGAAGCCTCTGTACTACTTGGGGCCTCAACATCAGGTAACATTACCCCTGCAGCTGATGCAATAGTACCCCCAGGAGTAGTGGTGGAAGTGGGGATTTCCACAGCTGTCAGAAGCTGTCAGTCATGGTGCATGAGGTCATAAAATGTAACATTGATGCATGCCTCAGCTATATGGAGAAGTTGTTTGTTGGAATGCAGAGAAAGCCTAAATGTCAAGCAATGCATCAGTAATCTGTGGCAGGGGACAGTGATGACAGTTGTGAGGGTGAGGACTAGATTCTCTCTGTCCCCATGCTTGATGGGCATGTGCCTCCAGTGTCTACTCCTAATCCCTAATCATGGTGTCCCCCAACCCTTTTTGTCACTCACCATCCCAGTGTTTGCCTTGCTTGTGCTCTCTGTCTGCACACGATTCCTCACCTGTCCTACTTACCTGAACCTGACATACCTACATCCCTTCCCAAACCTTCCTCTCTTACTAATATAAAATAAAAAACTGGGCACCTGTCCCACAAAAAAAAAAAATGTTATCCCACTTCACATGTGTCTTCTTAACACATTTTATTTTGGTCCGATTATCTATACAACATGGTTGTGTTGTTGTCATCCATCTGTGTTGAGGTGACAGTCCGAATTCATCCAATTTTCTATCCATGTTCATACTACATTGTTGAAAAATGGATAGCTATGGTTCTTTCCTAATTTCCGCCTGCACATTCCTGTATTGCTTTCCCTTTGTTCTTCCCCTTGCTTGCCCCTCATTTTTCTACTTTTTTATCTACTCCATTTTCACACCTTTAATCTGGTCAAAAAATAGAATCACACACCGTGCACATGGCAGAAATACCCCGTAGTAGAGCTTTTCACTTTTTGTGTTCTGCTTTTGCATGGAGTTTGGCATTCCGCACCAAAGCTGAATAATGGTGAATAGCTCTTCATGTCCTATGGCATCAGTCATACTAGTCAGGTTACCACTGTGCAATGCTCCTTAAACTCAATGCACTAAAGGAACTCACAGTTAAAGGAGATTAAAGGCAGTACTTTGAAACATTTACTCTAACATTTATTTAGACTCCTGAATGTATAAAAATGGAAATACATACGTGTACTGTTGACATAAATCAACTAAGTGACGTTCATTTTTATACAGTACTTCACTGTAGGCTGTGCTGTACTGACAACGTGCAAAACAATTAGACTGAGCTGAATTCAGACCCGGTGTACTTGTATCCTAAAAATGAGTTCACTGCTGTTACACCTGCTGTCACAGAGACAACTAGGCAGCAGGTATAGTTCTTACACTCAGTACTGTCCAAAGTGCTGAGCAGCTTGCCTCGCCACTTAGCGTATTTGGACAAAGGAAGACAGACTGATAGAAATATATTACTATTTTCCCATTTAAACAGAGAACCGCATTTGCTCATCACTTACTTCCGTGCAAATTGGGAAGCTAGTCGCAGCAGTCCTTATTGTCCTTAAACTTATAACACAACATTTCCAATATAAACTACAGTATGAACACCATAGTATCTGTCAGCTATTTCTAACATAGCCTCTGTGCATACGTATTTCTCAAGTTTAAGATCTATTTATTAAATGTGAATCTTGCATGTGCAAACACTTTGCCTTCATATGCACAAACCAGTTGCTCGGCAGTGCACTAAGGAAAAGAGCTGATTGGCATGTATTACTATGATTATTGCCCAGTTAAAATCCATGTAAAAACACCACCAAAGGCAAGGGACTAGATAGTGGCTGAAAATATATTTGCCCAGGCTCAAGTGTGCCCTGCACCCATGCACTTGAAAATGGATATGTCAGTAATAGTTCCTAAATGTCGACTAGACTACAAAAATAAATAGCACTACTGCAATGTTACATCATCTATAGCTCTATACTGACACTAGACATTGAGACTGCCTTATACATGTCTTAATGTAGACATCAATTCATCACAAAAATGAACACGTACATCAACACTTGTATGCATGCTGATCACAAAATATGTGTGCATGTATGACTGTAAGTGTGTAATGTACACAACATATTGAGAAACGGGTGCATATTCCTTAGTTCTGCAACATGCATTCCTGACAGCTTATTGCACCTCCTTAGAGAAGCTATATTTTAAAGTATATCTGCACATTGGAACCAAAACAGAAAATTCAAAGTCCACACTTTACACATTACTCTCATAACAGGATGCATTACCTGGATGTTATCATCTATAAAGAATACTATGACAAAGAAAAAGCTGACTTCAGTGATAGTGCAGATATTAACTACTGTGTTCTGCTGATGGGAAAAATTGTCTCTTGAATGGAAATACACAGAATATGTCTGTGCCTTGTATGTGACTGATAGAGCTGTGTTCTGTTTTACCTCCTCCATTTTGTTTTCTGTTTTAAGAAATCGGCTTGACCTGGTGTTTTTGTTCTATGTGAAAGATAGACACTTAAATATTTTAGACTGCACATTTAACATGTTTTTTCATTTGTTAATTTTCTCTTGAGTGGTACTTAAATGCACAGTGAATTTCTGGACCTTTGTCTTTTGCTGAAAAGATTGCAAACCTGTATGAACTAAAGCACTGCAGATGATTCCCTGCTAGTTTTTGCCAGCCACCCTCCCATTACTTGATCTTCTTTTTAAACCTGGTAATTTTAAGTTGCCCACCCATTACTATAAATTAAGCTTAATAAGCTCTTCCATTTCTTCACTGTTGTTGATATGTTGAATTATTTATTTGCCTTTCCTTGTGCTTATATTGAAAAAGTGCAGTTTGCCTCTCATTGTCTGTTCTACTGATTTACTTGTCCTGAATTCATTATCTGTTGGATAAAGTAGTATATTTTTACAGTCCAGCAAGCATTTGTTTTTACATCAAGAGGCCAGTGGATTTTCCATTTAGTACCCTAGGAGGTAGCCTTGTCTGTTTAGCTTTTGGAAACACTTGAGATTTCTGCAAGTAGTTTTATTGACTTGAGTGCTTATTAATCAGCTTATCTTGTTTTTAGTGCCTTTATAAATTCTATACTATTGAATGGCCCTTTGCTCATTTATTCAAAGCAAAGTACTTTCAGTGAACAATCATATTTTTTAAGCTGTTTAAAGTACACTGCTGTATCTGTATCTTTAAGTTTGTTTGTGGTAGCATTTCATATCGTTTAAGTTTGTTTGTGGTAGCATTTTACTCCGGACACTCCTTTGCTCTGCTTTTGTACTAGGAGGACTGGGATTATTCATCTAGTGGCAGTAGGTATTTACCTGGTCTATCTGAGTTGAGAAACACACAAAAGTACTCTAAGTATTTGTTTGCACTTCTCTTATATACTGTGACTGCACTTCAGCAGTTTCAAATAAAACTGCACTGTCTCCTGCTGCTTTGAGTGGTTAATTTCACTGTATTACATTGCATCTATTAGTTGTAGGGCTGTTGTAGGTAGTTTGTGCGATCTTGATTCACATGAGCTCCAAACAAGCTATTCAACAATAAGGTGTTTTTCTGCACACTTGCGGCGGAAGTATGCTGATCTAATTTGTTTGAGTTAGGGATTGTTGGTGGAAGGCTTATTGTGTGCTTTCCTGATTGGTAGCTGGCTTAAAATGTGTTGCTCTTTGCTCATATTTAAGCCTTGAATTTGCTTGGGCTTTGGCATATGTTCTCAGAACTAGTCATTGGTTGGCAACTTTGCTACTGTTTGCTGAGAATCTGCTTTCACCTGGAGCAATCCACTACTGAAAAGGCAAAAATAAGTTTTTCTGCAATTCTCATATATACTGTGACTGTATTTTAGCAGTGTCTTAAGCTATTTGCTGTTATTTTTGCACATTAAAGCAACATAATATGTATTGTCCACTGCTGCTTTAAGTGGCCAATTGCACTGTATTACATTGTATCTTATAGGTTCACAGGATCGTACTAAGCTAACTGCCCTTGCAAGCCATTTTAAGCCTAGCCAATTATCCCTTGTGAGAATCAAACCCTACATCTTGTGTTTGTAAGGCAAACACTTTAGCCATTAGGCCACCCTTCCAACCCCCATCTGTTAGTTGTATGGCTGTTGTAGGTAGTTTGAGTGGTCTTGTTACACTTGGGCTTCAAACAAAGTATTCCACATTAAGAAGTTGTTTTTCTGTACCCTTGTGGCAGAAGTTTGCTGATCTAACCTGTCTCATTTGGGGATTGTCGGTAAAAGGCTTATTGTGTGCTTTCCTGATTGGTAGTTAGCTTAAAACTCATTTCTCTTTGCTCCCATTTAAGCCTCAAATTTACACTGTGCTACTCTTTGCTCAGTGGTGGTTAGCAGTGCTCTGTATAGATGCAAAAGTCTAGGAGCTCAGTTTTCCCTAAATATTTGTCAGTGAAACTTTTCCAAGGTTTTCTGCTGCTCTATGGACAACTCAGATGCGCACTGAGCAGTGTATTTTTTTATCAACCTTAACCTACAAAAAATATAAGTCCCTCTTGCAGTCTTGGCACTACTTGCACAGTCCTGTCAAATTAACCCATTATCTTCCCTAATAAAACATACAGTAAGAGCCTGTTGTCATGGACAAGCAGTTTCAAATCATCTTTCTGGCTAGCCTGATAGACATGGGCATCCTGGGGCAATACAGGAATTTTCTCATATATACTGACAACCACTTAATTTTTAAACAAACAAATACTTTATGTAAAAGATGTAGTTACACTATGAAATTGGAGGCAAGACTCTTAAAGGAAAAATCGAATGCCAAACAGGTTGTCAGCAGCAGCACACTTCCCACATTAAATAAGGACATGACACATAAACCCACATATGTGAAAGCACTCACTAGTAACTTACCAAAAGATCAGAGGCCTCCCAAATGGAAACAACGTACATGAATAACAATGCATAAACTAACCACAGCACATAACAGCACATGCACCAGTGTCTCAACAAATAAACCCATAATGCGTAACACCACAATACCTAATTTATTGGTCAAAGGTAACTCATTTGTGAGACACACAGATGTTCCCCTCACCAGGCTGGATAAGGAATGGGTTACGGTTAGCTGCCTGCCAGGTGCCAAGATCTTTCAAGTCACTCAAGTACTCAAGTCACTCAACCAAAAATAATGGTATGACTCTGTCATAGTCCATGTAGGGGTGAATGACTTGAGATGTACCTCACTGGACTGTATGAAGAGAGACACAACTGAGCTTTCAGATTATGTGTCACAGTCAGGTATAAGCCTAGCCTTAAGCAGCATTCTACCTTCTCCAAGAATGATGCCACAATGCAAACAAAACATGGTTGACTTTAACAATTGGGTTAACTTCTGGTGTCAGTCCAAGGGGATCTGATATCTATCAGCCTGGGAAGACATGGTTGATAGGCCACTCTGCTTTGCTAGAGATGGTCTGCACCTGTCTCCTGTATGAGATTAGATACTGGCAAAGGCATTAACCACCCATATTGTGCCTTTTTTAGGCAATATCAAAGTAACCAACATCCCAACATATCAAAATCTTCTCTAGATAAACGTTACTGCTGCTTAATGCTAGTCTAAATAAGAGACTGCACTCCCTGTAAGCATTCTTCACTGTGGAAGATGCTGATGTCTGTGCAGTCACTGAGCTATGGTTCAAAAGCACCTGAGCTGTGCAGGGCTATAATGCCTTCCATACATTCAGACCATAAACTGAGCATGAAAGTACCAAAGGAGGATGTGAATCCATCTTCATTAACGATTAGTACACCTCAACACTGGTCAAACAGTATGACTCTCTTGAGCTACTCCACATCTAGTTAAATATAGGGAAAGCTCCTTACCTCATCATAGCTAACTATAGGTCTCCCACCATGAAACAGGAAAAGCACACCACATACCTGTACTAACTGGAGTCACTTGCCATACAGCCCAAGACCTTACTTATGGTTGATTTTAATTATTCTAACATCAACTGGGAAACATAGAAGACCACAAAAATGCTAGCTCAGAATTTCTTGGACTTTGCAATGCAAATGATCTGGAACAGCTAGTCAGTAGAATCACAACAGGCTCAAATGTCTTGAACGTAATACTTACTAACATGGGAGAACATTGTACCAATCCTGCATGTAATGTCCTCCCTGGTGAGATTGTACCATAAATCAGTCTTGTTAGATGTAATTAGAACACCAGAAACCCCATAAAGTACAAAAATGCTTAAGAATGTTTTCAAAGACAATCTAATAAGTGATGGTATAAGAAGTTTGAAAGCCACATTGAATGCAGGTAACACAGACTCCAATTCAGACCAGTACACCAACGCCCTATATAACCACTTAAGCAGTTGTATAGAATCAGCTGTACCTAGCCGGATTAAAACCTGGTTTTGCTGAAAAAACAAGCCATTTTGGTGGACTCCTAGTATACACATACTATACAACAAGAGAAAGAAACTTATGTCCAAGAACAAGAGGAAAATTGTTCAACAGAGAAACAAATTCCTCTCTAGCTTAAACAAACAAATTACAGATCTTCTCAAGTTCTCTAAAGCTAATTATGAAGCAAAAATAGCCTTCCTAGCTAAGGATTATCACAAGGCATTCTATAGCCATGTCCAAAATCTAAAAGGAAATACCCAGCAATGCATTGAACTGGTTGTGGTTAGCACCACCCACAATCAACTGGAGGTAATAGCCAACATGCTAGCTGACAGATCTGGAGTAAACTTCGACCTGGCCCCTCAGGTCATCTTGGAGCTGTCCAAGGCCAAAAACACAGCATCAGTGATACCAGACAACATCCCAAGTTACCTTTCAAACAACTTAAAGCATGACCTAGCAGACCCACTTGAGTCACTTTTTAACCACATTCTATGAACTGGCTATGTTCCTGTGAAACGGTACACAGCACCAGTAATCCCTCTGCACAAAGGGGGACCAACAAGCGACTGTGGGAATTATAGGCCCACAAGCTTAAGTAGCTTCATCTGCAAGGCCATAGAAAGAATCATTATGAACCTTATTAACAAGGACAGAGGTAATCTCCAAACTCTTGACCCAACCCAGTTTGGATTTATTAAAGGTAGATCATGCCTGTTAAACATATTTGAGTAAGTCACCAAGGCCCTGGATGAGGGAAAGACAGTGCATACCATCTGTCTTGACCAAGCCAAGGCATTTTACATAATCCTCCATTCAGGTATTATAGAGGAGCTCTCCCAACTTGGAATTAACCCCTACATTACCAGATGGGTAGCCAACTGCCTAACAGACAGAATATATACTGTCAATGTGGCTGACATAACCTCTAGAAAAAGTCCAGTCACCAGTGGAATACCACAGGGTTCTGTGCTGGGCCCGTTGCTGTTCAGAATTTATTTCTCTGAAGTCCAGGCAAACTCGAATGGCCTGTGGTTGACAAGTTCACTGATGATTGCAAATTAGGAGCAATCATTGAGTCCCCCGATGATGTTAGTATACTGCAGAAAGACGTAATGCAGACAAATGATTGGTGCCAAAGCCACAGAATAAGTTAAATGCAAAAACATACATTATTATTCCTTTTGGGAAAGCTGACATCCCTGCTAATTACATTATAGACAGCATCCCCCCTAAGTGTAGACTCAGTGGTACCTGATCTGGTTACTCAACTTGATAGCAATCTGAACTTTGACCACCATGTATCCACAGTAGTAAGTAAATCCTTCTGTGTGGCACATCTTATAAGTAAAGGCATCACATCTAGAGCTAAGGATGTTATAGTTCCATTTTCTTGGCCCTCATCAGACAAATAATTAAGTACAATGCTCCCTTTTCCACATGTAGCTCACCAGACACCTGCAACAATTGGAGAGAACACAGAGTTTTCTCACCAAGAAATTACAGGGTACACAATACAAGTCTTACATGGAAAGACTAAAAGCCTTGTCATTGTATTCTGTCTCTTACATGTTGCTAAGTGGTGACCTGAGCCAGACTTACAGGGAATTCTCTGACCTGGCCCAGATGGAAATGCTACACATTTGTAAATCAAACTGCATGAGGATCACTCACTCCAGGAATCTTAACCTAGCTTCTGACATTAACAGGTCATGCTGGAGAGATAGATACATCAGCCAGAGACTGCCACTTTTCTAGAATAAGCTTCCAATTCACTTAAAACAGAGCACCTCCCTGATCCTTTTCAAATGCAACATAGAGCAATGGATGGGTGACTATAAATTCAGTCCTGGGGTGGCACCCATATCCTTCCTGAACAGAGGAAATTTTAATTAACTGCCATAGGCCCTTACTTCTGTGAACTTCACTCACCTAACCACAGACAACTGGGGGAATATGGGAAAATGTGGCTATGCTTGTAAGGTCTCTAGGGCTGTTAGCCTAATAACTTTATATGAATCTGTGAACCTATGCAGCGATTAACTTATCACAACAGCTACATTGTGTGTGTATCTGTATGTGTAAGTGTGTGTGCATCTGTGTGTGTGTGCATAGTCAGAAGAGCATGAGTCTTAATTGTACTGTCTTCTACCAAGTGTCATGTAGATTGTAGAATAGACATGTTTACAGTTGCACATTCCTACACAGCTATTTCATATAGGCTCCCAACATCTTCTCCCAAATATACAGTGATGATGTCATCCACTATAAAGTGTCCAGCAACACTGTAAACAATCGGACATGTGCCATGGTGCTTGCATTAAGTACTGTGCTTTCTAGCTTGCGTATGTAGCTAGGTAGGGGTTTTCCTCTCATTGCAGTCAACTGGTGTGTGTGCATAGTCAGAAGAGCATGAGTATGTATCTTACTGTTAGGAATTAAGCCTCATGGAGAGCATTACTTTTTTATGGTCATACATGCCTACGCAGCCATTTCATAGTAGCCTTTCAACTTCTTCTCCCAAACATACACTGTTGATGCCATCTTATATAAAGTATTGCCTGACAATAGAAGAGCCATATTTGTGCTGTGGCACTTGATTTAAGTACTGTGTTCTGTAGACAAGAAGGAGTTCTAGCCTCACTATGATCAACTGAGGTGTGTGTGTTCAGTTAGTTCACATTATGGAGACTATTTTAGAACATGTGAGACACTCTTACTACCATCTTCTTCTCACCCGACTCTGCTGATGTCATTATGTATAAAGTGTTGTCTGACAATAGGAACACCACACTTTTGCTGTGGTGCTTGCTTTAAATACTGTGTCCTATAGATAGATAGGTAGGGGTTCTAGTTTCAGTATGGTCAACTGGTGTGTTCAGTTAGTTCACATTCTGGAGACCATTTTAGAACAGAATGTCAGACATTCCTACTACAATCTTCTCTCCAGACATTGCTGATATCACCATCTCTAAACTGTTGTCTGACACTGCAATAGTCAGACTTGAGATGTGGTTCTTGCATTAAGTACTATGTTCTTCAGAGTCTGTACCTATGTAGTTAGGGGTACAATTTCAGAACAATCAACTTGAGTATATGTTCATGAAAATAATATTTTTGAGACAATTTTACACAGAGATATGACTCCACATCTATGTCAGACACTCTTCCCACAAATCTTCTCAACATACAGTGATGCTATCATACTCTGTAAAGTGCACCATGACATTGTTAAAACCAGACATATGTGGCAGTGCCTCTCTTACATAGTGTGCCATCCATCTTCTATACATATCTACACATGTTTAATGTTCAAATCTGACCTCAAGCAATTGCTGTGTGTGTGTGTGTGTGTGTGTGTGTGTGTGTGTGTGTGGTTGCTGTTACATTATGGTCACTGCATTATCTTTTTAATCAAATCTCTTTTCATTTCTCTACCACTCAGGAGAACCTTTAACATAGCCCCATGAATCCAGCATCCCCTTTTTCCCTCTGTCCACATAACAGCCTTTCTGCAGGGGACTGGAGGATGTCATTATCTCAAAGATGCATAAACACATTCTGAAGCAAAGTCCTTCCATAAGCCTTTACAAGCCATCTCTAGACCACTGGATGTGTGATTGTCAATTCTATCATGGGGTGGTGCACATGTCACATATGGACAGAGGCAGTATGTAATACAATCAAATTCATGCACACCTATGCACATACTCTTACTGTCTTCCCTCATATACATATATTGATTATGGTTTACATGGTATAATAATGGCTATGATTTAATGTGATGATGGCTGTTATACTAGTATGTCCACTCACCCTATGAACATTGCACATGTCAGTGTTGCTGCCATCCATGTGTGCTATGGTGAGGTGTCGATATATGGTAGCCTACAAGAAGGTATTGCAATCTGCTGTGTGAAGTAATATATTGATGGCCACTGCTGTCATTTGATTACATATATATAACAGTTCTAGCAATATGGCTCTTAACATGAGATGATACTATGTATATTGTTAGCTTAGTAATGCATGTGTTTTTTGTAATGGTGTATATCAACATTCTACACAGTTGTCATTCAACCATCACAGTGACACTTGCACTATGGTACAGGTGTGCATGTGTATACCTACCATTATTAAATGCCCTGTGACACACATGACTAAAACATCATACTGACTACATGGACACATACGTCTTGTTTCATCCACATGTTGTAATGATGTTATATACACAAACATATCACAAGTTGTGATGGAATTGCAACCTTGGTGAAGTTGTTGCATTTACAATTGTGCTTCTGTTACCAGTGATTGCTGAGGTTGTCTTCAGCACCATTTTCTGCCTATCAGCATTTGTGCTAGTAACTGTTCTGCAGGAGCCAGATCCATCTGATTTGTAATGTGTCCGTATATGGAATGAGGGCATTCACACACAGCGATGACAAACATATAGGCATATGATGTACAGCTGATGTAATTACATGACATAGGTAGAATTGTATGACTGTGTAAACAGTACCACTTTGTGATGCAAACTCAAAGTTGTATTTGGAGGTGTTGTCACAAATCATTTTTGTAAATAAGTATGAAATGTTAAGGGAAATCCACAACTATGGGAAGAGCTGTTTGCGGATGCTACCAGACATACTCAACTGGAGAAAATTGATAATCTGCTAGCTGACAGTCTGGAACAAACTTCATCTTATGTCCTCACTATTCATCAGCCAAAGTATACATGGAAACATTGCACAGCTCATTTTCTCAGAAGAAAAGCTCATCTGTGCCCTCTGTAAGACTAATAACAAGTCATTATTGGGCCCTGACAAAATCCCAGGTTGCCTTCTCAAGAACCCTGGCCTACCAAACACTGTTGGATCCCTACTTAAACACAGCCTCCAGACAGTCAGTGTTGTGGGATAAGGGTGTACAGCAACAGTCTTCCAAATGGACAAGGGAAGAACATCTCCTGATCCAGGGAATTATAGACTCATAAGCCTGACATGCCTCATCTGTGAGTCAAACCAAAGAATCATCATAGAGCATCAAACAGGGCACCTCCTGAATGTGTAGCCAGCACATTTTGATTTATTATGGTCGCATCATGTCTGTCAAATCTGGTTGACTTCTTCAAGAAGGTCTCCAAGTGGATGGATGAAGAAATAAATGTGCATCACACCTATCTTGACCTAGCCAAAGCATTTGACACAAATCCACAATCAGGTACACACATTGTCCACATACATTACCAAGTGGGTAGATAAATGGATCACAGACAGGACACATATTGTCAAAGTATATGAATTCATCTCTAGCAAGATGCTAGTGACCAGGGCCGCACCTCAGGGTTCTGTACTAGGCCCTTTCCTGTTCATTATTTAATTCTCAGAAGTCAAGATGGAATTAGACAGCCTTTGTTTGACCAGCTTTGTGGACAACTGCAAATCATGGACAATTACTGAATTCAAGAATGCTATTGATATACTGCATAAAATACTAAAGCACAAAAAAAAATTGTTGCCAGAGCCATGGAGACACAGTAAATGAGCCAAAAAGCATAATTAATTTCCTTTTTGAAAGGAAATACAGACGTTACTTACAATATAGACAGCACAGCCCTATGAGTATACCCAGTAGTATGTGACCTGGGTACTCAGGTAAATAGTAATCAGAACTTCCACCAGCATGTGACCACAGTAGAGACAAATCCCTTGTATGTGGCACAACTCCTAAATATGGGCAGGCAAGCCATCCACATCAAAGAACATTATTAATCCATTGTTCTTAACCCTCATCACATCAAGAATTGAGTACAATGTACCCTTTTGCATATACCTCACCACACATCTGCAACAGCTGGAACAATCCCAGAGTTATCGCACAAAGAAAATACATGGTATAAACAACAAGTCCTATGCAGACAGATTGAAAGCTCTATCACTGTATAATATCTCCTACAGACTACTAAGGGCAGATCTGTGTCTGTCCTGCAGGGCAGTCTCCAATCTGGCCATGATGGAAATGTTACACTTTGCTAATGGAAACTGCACCAGGATCAATTGTTTCAAAAATGTTAACTGAGCCTCTGACATAATAAATCATGTATGTACAGATGTACAGATAGATACAAGTGTAAGACACTAGCCCTTCTCTGGAATAAGCTTCCTTGTCAAGTAAACCAAAGGCCTTGCCTGACCCTCTTCAAGTGGCAGCTGGTTGTTGTTGTTGTTGTGTCTTTTGGCTTTTCCCAGTTAGGGGTTGCGTCAGCGGAACTCCAGTCTGCTAATGATTAGCAGTAGATTTTTCACAAACGCCGAGGTGCCAGCTCGAAGTTCAACCTTCAACAAAGGCACACCCATTGCGCATGTCTTTTGAACACCCACCCAACTGCGGAGAGGACATGCATACTCCACACAGAAGGCACTCCCCGCACTCCAGCCAAGAATTGAAAAAGTGGCAGCTGGTATTAGATAATATTGCATAGGCTCATACCTGTTTGAACATCATTCACATAGCTATTTAAAATTGTAAAAGACATGTTAGATATTGCTAGGCTTTTATGGGATCTTGGCACTTTAGCCTAGTACTCTCCTTTGCACTTATAAACCTATGATGCACAATTGTATCCTAGGACCTGCTAAAGTGTGACTGTACAACATCACGGATATACCAGTACATCATGTCAGTATTATCACTTGATAGTTTGTTTGAACAGTTATGTATGCATGTCAGGACTGCATGGCAGTATAAAACTTGCCATGGCAATGTCAGGGTGGCAGTGATCATGTGGCACCTGTTTTGGGTTTGACATGTGCTAATATAAAGTGTGCTGCATGTATCATTTGGTATGTGAACAGTATCACAGTGACAGCATCCTTGCTCATTAATGTTGCAATTTGCAGTGCATACTGATGCATTGCCATCATCCTCACATGTTGCTGTACCATTTATTATAATGGATCACATCAATTACAGATGCTGCAGACAATATCCATTGCTATTACCCATGGCAGATAAATGCAATACCCAGCTGTGTGTAGGGAATCTACTGATAATAGTTTTTTTTAAGTGTTGTTATCAATATGGATGATATCCATGTCTTCCAAGGATGATTTACTCAAGTGTGTCAGTTTGGCCACAGTGAGCTTCCATGCATCTTTTGGCCATACATGTGCATTCTTTGTGATGCATAGCCATTATGAGTTGAAAGTGCAGACTTCCCTTCAAGGTACTCTACAAGATGCATGTGTGATATGTCTTCCTGTGATGCACCCAGTAAACACATAGCTTGCAGACAACATTGATGGCATAGGTTACATTCTTGCAAGTATGGATTGTAACATATGTATCATGCAAACCTCTCAACTAGCCAGAATTGCTCCTAATTGAAATTACAGATTCAACAGTATCCTGCTTAACACCTACAAAAGTGGTAAATTTTGAGGAAGGTGTGCTTGATTCCCCTTATAAATTACTGACAAATCATTACTGTTGTACAAGTGTGTTCTTGCAGAACATGTATAATAACTCACAAGCACATATTTTATGTTGGCGTTATTCTGATATTTTGTCAATGATAGCCCCTGCTTCTGTATACTGTTGTCCATGAGTCTGTTTCTATGTGTCCCTGACTGGATGAGAGAAATGCGGACATTTTTGTCATATTCATGAGAGTCATTTTGCACACCTTCACAATATGCACATACCCCCTATTGTATAGTGTATAAATGTCCTTGCTAAATGTACTCTTCAATAGTCATGTCAGGGTGTTTATATCACAACCAGTCATCTCCATTGATATGTGACCTTGTGACAGTCACATAATATACTATAACTGGGTGATGATATAAATATATTTGCACAGGAGATGTAAACAGCAGTATTTACTGTAACAGGTACATATGTGATTACTTTTCCTGCTACTGACTTGTCTTTAGGGTGTATGTACATTGACATGCCCTGATCTGGTGTATATTACCATGTTTCTCATGTCCACTTCCCCTTTCTTCATTTCTACCATTTATGTCTGTGGCCCTTTTCAATACACACACTTCCCCAGACATTATTTATTTATTTATTTGTTTATTTATTTATGTATTTATTTATTTGCAGTTTGATTACCAGGGAAGTCCACTGGGCCAAATTGGCCCATTTTCAGTGTAGGCCCGGGGAGAAAAGCTCCAAGATGCATTATACAATTTAGATACAACTGATAGATAATATTAAAGTTAATATTATGTAGAATAGTTACTCATAAATGCATTCAATATCATGCATAGTTAACAAATTCATTAAGCTTGAAGGTAGGGATCATACAGTTTTTCATTTGAGGAAAACAGATATGTGCTAGGTGTGGAAACAGTTTACATACAAACCTTTCAAGAAAATGTAAATACGCTTTACATACACACATCAATAATAGAATGCTATTTACAATATTTACAAGGTTAGGTTGTGTGAAGGTAGTTGTAGGAGTTGTTGAGAGCTTAGAGAGAAGATATAGAAATTGTTGAGAGCTTAAATAGGCTCATAGGAAAATAACTATGAGAGTTATAGAGTTTGGGAACCAGAGAGAGAACCCCCTTGGGTTAAGTTGGGTGAAGGCAGGTACATTACCATTTAGTGGACAGGTGTTTGAATAGATCTTTTACTGAATTCTATGTATCTTTAATGATCACCACAAAACCTTTATTTCCGTATGCCAACAACATGTTGTAGTGTACACTGCAATGAGTACACTTTTCTATAATGTGTTAATACTGCATTTATTACACTAATTTTAGCCATGGCAGTCATTGTGGCTGTGCCCATAGGTAAACTGACCTGCTTGTGTTATATGCCTTCATGCTGCTTAGATTGTTTCCTGACTGGTAACATTGTTGGTGGCCATGGAACCTCACTTGATTCTGTGTAAGCATGATGTGTGGCATGCATATGTGATTAGCACTGTTGCTCATCATGCAAACATGTAAACTCCATGTAGGCTTTGCTCTGAGCCTACATGGATTTTACTGAATCCCTGAGATTCTGTAGTCAGAATGCAGTGTACAACCCATTACACCCCCCCACCTCCACACATATATACATCTCAAATTCTTAGTTCAAGAATAAAAGAGAAATCTAAAAAAAAAAAAAAAATGAGGGGGTTAAGGACCAAAATGCAGGCGGATATAAATTGCACCAGCAAGCTTTTTTTGAAGGCTTTTAATTTTGAAATTCAAAGGTATGTCATTAATAAGTGATTGCAGCCCTCACTCATTTGCCAGAAAAAAAAATACATTTATGAGGAACAGGCTAAAATAGGAGGTAAAATCAGAGACATTCTGTGAAAACAAGGCCATTTGTGATCATCTCTGCTCCCATACATTTCAGCATATATAATACATACACACACACACACACACACACACACACACACACACACACACACACACACACACACACACACACACACACACTCCCACACAGGAATGTACAGATGTGACCAGCAATTATAGCAATTTGTATGACTGACTGTATACCACCAAACTTTGTTTTATCAAATGAATGGATAAATACATTAATAAAGACACGCAGGAATACCTTAGCTAATAGCTGTTAGATTACATGTGTAGCTTGCCCCCAACAACCACCATACCACTCAACCACTTTGCTGAAGAATTAAGAAAAATGCTAAAAAAATGGTAGACAAAGGATGAAAATCAAGGACAGGTGTTGTGCAGATATATTTAGAAAGTTGTTCCTTGCTAGAATAATAGACTTGCACTAATATTCTTTCTCTGGAATGCAACTGAATTTGAAACTCAAATGTTTATCATTATTTAGTGGCTGCAATCCTCATTAAATTGTTAGAAAAATCACAAACTTTAAAAGGAACAGACAAAAATATGAGACAAATCAGAGACATTCAGAAAAATCAGGGACTGTTGAGAGCATTTATATCCCATGCACATAGTTACATGCTCATATGTATGCTTCTTCTGATCTATTACTTTCAGGCTACCTCAGTCACCTTTTTGCTATTGTTTCTGTCTGCCTTCTGCCACCTACATGTGGCATAATGCCAAGCTGTGCCAAATGTTTCTTTCTGACATCTCTTCTGTGGCTGTATAGTAAAGAAAAGAAAAAAAAATACATGAAAGCACAATGAATAAATGACCTTGACTAAGCAATGCTATATCATACACTTTGATGGGTCACTATATTTACACAATTAAGGGGTGTTTGAAGTCTTAAATTCATCCTCCCATTGGCTCAGGAGGTCCTGCTTGTGCTGCTTCGTGTCACTGTAGTTGTGACAATTGTTCCCAGTATGTGGGATGCCAATTGCATGGGTAACAGCCATAGCCAAGTTATTCTAAGTCTCAGCCTTATATTGAGACCTGATATAATTCCCTCATAGTAGCCTCTGGCTGTGTCACTTGATGCACAGCCTTGCCAACTGTATTCATGCAATTGAAAGCACAGAAATTGTTTGACAGATATAGTGGCACTGATTACATCAAAAAGCATGGAAGGAGCAGTGACATTTATCCATGTGTGCTGCTTGACCTGCTTGACTTACTGACATGTGTTTTGTTACATACTGCAGTGTTTTATGGTGTTTGCTATAATTATTGTTGGTTAGATGAAGAAAATATATGACCTGTGACATATATGGCTCTTTGGGCTTACACACTAATAAGATTAAGTAGCATTAGCTGGGAATCAAAACTATGAGAAAAAGAAAGATACGATGTTAAACTAACTTTCCCACGTGTTAATTATATACATACTAATTTAAGAATGAATGGAGATATACATATCAGATGACCTTATGTGTGTGACTTTAAGTAGTCATGTGACTGCATTTTTGTGTAAAAGACTGTATTTGTGGTTGTAAATACATTTTGGATAGTCCTACACACATACTTATGATATGTGATGAGTCATAATATAACAAAACTATTGTGGGAATCATATCTATGCAAGTGCAGTCTTAGTTAAATATCATCATTGTCATGTTTAACATACTTTACATAAATTATATTGGGCTTAAGCAGCAAACATTAATGATACATTTGTTGAAATAAACATAGTTACAATAATCCTTTGTATTTAGTATTTCATTCCCAATCAAAATGTTGCAACAATTGGCATTCTGACCCCCTCTGTAAAACTACTTGTGAACTGGGTTTGAACTGTCCATCACCAGTCCTCTTTCTCTAGGATCGCTGAACTTTACCCTTTGTGCCACAGAGAAAATGAGATGACAGGTGCATTTTCTTCAATGAGTACTACCAAGTTCGTCGATGTCTGTACACCAGTGCCAGGCTTGTTTGCACTGCAGAACACAGGCCAAATTATTATTATTTTTTTACTTTTTTCCTTCAGCCATGAACCATGCTTGAGTGCTGCCATGAGGTGGATAAATGTAAAAAGCATAAACAAGTAGAAAACAATTGAAAGGAAAATTAAAACAAGCAAATTATATATCTAAAAATGACCAGAGCAACAAGTACATTGCACTTACACATTTAGCCTTCTCACATCTCCTTCCTACATTAGAAATTTACTTTCCATCACACAACATCAGGACATTGGTTAGTGCCAAATAATTTATGGCAATATTTATTCAGAACCCCCTGATGCATTACAGAGATGGGTGTAATTACATTTTTCACTTTTTTCCATCAGCTGTGAACCCTGCCTGCATGCTGCTGAGCAGTATACAAATGCAAAAGAAAAAATAACTTACAATGCAAACTAACACAATTAAAATGTGTATATAGCAATAGCATTTCTAGCATTAACTTGACATTTTAATCCTTTTCTCATGTGCTTGCCACAGTACAAGTAGAATTTAGGTTCTATATTATTAGGATTTCATACACTGGCAATTGTTCTGAAAGCAGATACACAGACAATGACAGGACACCATTTGTGGTGTAGTGTATACTACAATTACTCATGACACTATTTATTTATTGGCATTTGATTACCAGGAAATTCTGACTGGATAGGAACCCATTTTCAGTGGAGGCCTGGGGAGAAAAGCTCCAGAGTATTACAAAACATTTTAAGAACAATAATTTTCCTGTCTTTAAAAATAACACAAAAAACAAATTAGACATAATATGAAAACATTGGTTAAGAATATATACACTTTATTTGGCAATGATTTAATATTTAGAGAAATGTTAGCCAGTTTATAGGAAAATTAAAGGTCATTGCAATATGAAGTGAGAGAAAAGCAGACTTATGGTATATTTAGGGAGAAAGCCAGGGGAGATAAATTGATAGAAGTAAGAAAGTGAGTGAAGAAAGGAGAGTAAGGAGGCATAAGGTATGAAAAGGTACTTCCTCATATTTAGGGATATAGTTTAGCCTGGTGTTCAGCGAGACCAGAGCCAGCTTTTGGCTTGGAAGTCTTTCCGAATGATTTTGAAGGATGGGATGAGGGTATTGTTTTTGATACATAGAGATAAAGAGTTAAAGGCATACATTTTACAGTATTATGTATCACAGTCATGATGAATAATTGTCAAATGTGTATAAATTCTCCAACATATGTAACACTTATGTTCACATTACTCATGTTACTGCTTTTGTGTTATCACACTTTATTGTTATTAATAATGAGAAGAGATGTGTTTACAACATCACCTTTATAACATCAATTTGCATGGACTACAAGTAAGTTTTTTAGCATTTATCATAGAGTTTAGCCTGTTCATTTTATATACAATAGGTGTCAAGATTTACTTTCATCCAGTCATAAAAATATCCGTAAACTAGATTTGAATTCTGCATTATGTATCTTCGTTCTTTAAGCTTTACTTACACCTTGTGCCATAGAGATAGTTAACTGCCAGGAGGAATTGCTTTATTCAATACTGTACAGATTGGTGATGACTGCACACTGACATCAGTCTCAGTTGTGCTACTGATGGCACTCCAAATTAAATTTGTATTTGTTTACCTTAGGAAGTGAACTCACATTCACAGCTGTGGACTGCTACCAGCCAAGAGTGCACAATACCAATTGACATGCAAAGGATGTAGAGAGAGAGAGCAAAAGAAAGGGGAGCAAAACAAGTAGTCAAAATGTACATTTGTAACGTTTCCTCAGCTTTGTTTTATTGCAACATAAAAACATTTTGCTTAAGCATCACTACATTCCCACAAACAGCTCCATCTCTTGACTTGAACCATCAAACCAGGCATTAACTAAACACACTTGAAATTATTAACACTATCTGTCACAGACACAGACATACACTGGTAAGAAGAGGAAGTAGATTGCATATAATTATGTTGTGATATTACATTAATTCACATTAAAGGTGCATCTGAACCAAGTTCTGAAAGCTGTCCTTTGTAATATGCCAGTGGATGTGTGGATGGACAAGATATTGGCAACAGTTCAGCGATTTCCTCACACAATATAAAATAAATATTTGAAACACTGCATCCACTTCCTGTCTTTATTTTCTGTGCATCATTTCCATATCTATGCATTTTTTACCAACAATGCAATCTTATTTGTATTGCTTTTGATGCCTGTTTCAATGAGTAATGAACTTCCAAATAACTGCAGACATATTTTTACTCTGAAGCACATAGTGTGGTCATAAACAATTCATAGAAATATTAGGAATATTGATTTCCTTAGTCAGTCAATGTAATCCCAGACTTTTTAATATGTCTCTTCTCCCAGACACACCCTGGGTAAATTTACATCAAAGAGGACAGACTGAAAAAAAATTGCTTGTTCCTGTAGTCAATCTAATCATTCCAACTTGCAAGCACTTAGCAGGTAACGTTTCTCAATGCTTGCCCTTGCAGTACCCCTGGCATGTGCACAAAATTTTGCAGGTCCTTACACAATGTCTACCTGCCCTGTACTTAGTGCAGACTGTGGAATTCATGAATGCTAATCAGTTTACATCTCGTTTGTAGATTTACAGTGCTCAGAGGCCTGAATCTGCACTATATTAAGGTACTTGTATAGGTGAGAAATTTGTATTGTAGTAGTGAAGACTGTTAAATCTAGAGAGCATGATATCACCATTTGCTTTCAAAACATGTTTCTGGTTTAATAAAAAACTTGCTTAAAATGTTTAATGGTGTTTTTTTTACAAAATGCTTTATTATGACATTACTGATGGGTTGCATTTCACAATATTCACATTGGTTTAATGTCTGCATTGTTTATCCCTTGCTGTTAGCATAGCCATGTGTAGTAGTTATTTCTTTCCTTTACAACTGTTTGTAAAAAATGTTAGCTGACATTATGGAATTTTCTTCTCTCAGAATTTGGCCACTGATTGCAGATGAGTGTTGTATTGCTTAGTAGCAAGGTCAGGGGATTGAAATTTACAGCCCACCAAATGTGTTAAACCTGTGATAAACACCTTCCTGCCCTTGTCTCAAGTGGATCTCTAGCAAATGTTTTATTCATTTTTTCCTTTAAAAGTGTAGATTATTTTGGTTAATGTTGAAATGTAGTTCAGAGTTTCACAACTGTTGTCCTCTTGACATAGTGTTAGCATTGATTTTCATGTCCTTCATATATCTATCTGTATATATATATATATATATATATAATTTATTTATTTATTTTTTATTTAACATTTGTTTACCGGGAAAGTCAGATTTGGAACAAGGCCAATTTTCACCGGAGGCCAGGGGAGAAACGCTCCAGATGGGATTCTGTATTAACTTGTGTTTACTCATAGGAAGATTTATTTTTTCATTTATTATGTACAAGGTAGATAATTATGCATTACCCCTAATGAGAATAATTGGGATCATATCAGAAATAATTTGACGGGAACAATGTGTGGGATTTAGGAGCTGCCTCTGTCTATTAGTAGTACAGAGGCAGTCCTGGGGTATATTTTCTGTTTCATATCCATAAATCTAAATTGCAGTTGACTATGGACAAAGATGAACTTATTTTTTGTGGATACAGTGTCTGTTCCATAGCAGCGGTATTCTCTGCGAAATATACCTGTCTCACTAAACCATTCTGTTGATGTTGCATAAGAGATTTAGATCCTTTGACTGAGTATTTCTGATGCAAACTGACTTAGTGCTGGGCTGCAAATCATTTAGTCATAGGTCAGAGAATGCCTTGAATGACAGACAAAGGTCCCCCTCTTAGTCGGAAGGATACCGGGTATATTGACATGGCTTTGAGTCGGTCCACATAGGAAATGTTATTTAGGCCTTGTATCCTTTTAGTAAGGTATCTCTGCAGGCATTCCAATTGTTGTATCTGTCTAGATATATACATGCCAAAGAGGACACTATATTCAGTGACTGGCCCAATGCGGGCTTTGAAAAGAGGCAAACTTACATCCCTAGATCTAGATGCAGTCCCTTTGTATATAAGCTATACAATATAGAAGGACTTTCTTACAACAGTGGGCACATGTTGGTCAAAAGTTAGCTCACTGTCTGCATAAGTTCATAAATCCCAAACTACTTGGATGGACCTTAGGTGCATAATGTCAATATGGGAGTTCCCTGAGTAAATAAACTCCCAAAGGATGCAATAATTAATTTTTTGTCATTTAGTTTGCGTCCATAATTTTGGCACCAGTTATTAATTTGGGACAAACTTTCATCAAGTATTGCTAAATTATTTGCTAATTCAATGACTGCTCCTCTGGTTTTAATTTTATTTCGAATGGGACTGCTTTATGGTCAGGCCTAACAAATAATGAAGACAAACAAAGGATGGTACAAGATGCTCTCATATTAGTGAGGACACAGGCCAAGATGTTATTCCTCTTAGTTGGCACACTGACTAATTTTTCCAGGGCATTTGTGTTGATAAAGTCTAGGAATATCCGTGCTTGTGATCTAGTGGTGGTGTAGGTTTCCCAGTGTATAGTTGGATAGTTTAGACCATGTAGGAATATGGTACTGGGATTAATACTGAGCAATTCTGGTTCTTGTAGATAAGCAGTGTGGCTTTCTTTTGTTATACAGAAAGTTCTGTAGCTAGCTAATGTATGGTATGGGACCTTTCTGATGGTTATTTGGACATGAAGAAACTCTAGTGCATCATGTTGCTTTAACACCCCTGATGTAAGTCTCATCTGGATGTAGACTGATACACTTCCACCTTTTTCACCTTTATATTATTGATAAGATATTAGTAGTTAGCAAGTGAATGATGATTTGCTGAAAAGTTTTTACCCATCAAACGTTTGTGAGCAATGTCCCATCTAGATGATATTGATCATCTAAGAAGAAATCCATAATGCAGTGTTATACTTGAAATAGTGAAAAGTTTTCTAGACCTAGAATCAATCAGTATTAAACCCCATACCATTTTCCTACGTGATTTATACCATCCATTTATAGACTGGAAAACCTACATGACCACTAGTGCACAAGCACAGGGATTCCTGGACTTTTTCAGAGTATCTTCTAAAGCAAATAACATCTTGGATCTTGTCTTTATTAATAATGGAGCATTTTGCACCATCTGCTATGTATCTTCATCACTTGTTAGGTCTGACCCTAAAGCAGTCTCCTTCAAAATAAAACTGAAACCAGGGATCCCTTCCACCCAAGGTATCTTTAAATTTTTTTTTAAGACAGACTACCTATTCCTAAGTAATACGTTGTCAAACTTTAAATCTCCACCAAACCCAGTTAACTCCACTGAATATGCAGAAATATACACCACTGCACTATACCAGCATGTAAGCAGCTGCATAGATGCAGCTGTACACCATAGGAACAAGTGCAGGGCAAATCCCAGAAACAAACCCACATGGTGGAACCATAATATCATCAAGCTTTATAATAAAAGGAAAATAATTTTGACCAAAAGTAAGAAGAGTAATTACCAGCATATTACAGTCCTTGTCACTGAAATAAACAAACAACTCAAGAGGTTAATAAAATCCACAAAAGCCAATGACAATCAAAAGAAATTTTTAGTTATGTTCGTAATCTCAAAAGCACAAAGCAACAATGTGCTGAGCTGACTGTGAACAATGTTACCTACAGCGAGGCCGAAGATATAGTGAACTTACTGACCAATAAATTTAGCTCTAACTTTACCCCTCTCTCCCCTCCATCTGTCCCTCATGATATACCTGAAGCTGGCTTGCTTCCATCTGTCACAAAAAGTAAGCCATAAAAATGTTATTAAAAGCTAAAAATACTGCATTGATAGGTCATGACAAAATTTCTGGATGCATCTTAAATACCATGACGCACGATTTGGCCACAACCCTAACAAAACTGCTCAATGTCAGTCTCCATACAGGATTTGTACCAAGTGAATGGAGAACAGTTACAGTTATTCCTCTGCATAATGGAGGACTTTCCACAGACTCAAGCAATTACAAACCAATAAGTCTGACCAGTTTCATATACACAGTCATGGAAAAACTTATCATGAAATTAATCAATTGGGAAATCAGGAACCTCTTATGCTGGCTGCACTGTATTTGCATAACTTGATGCTGGAGCTTTTCTCCCTGGGCCTCCACTGAAAATGGACCTGTTCCGGTAGGAATTTCCTGGTTAACAAATGTAAAACAAATAAAATAAAATAAATGTATCAGTTTGGATTCATCAAGGGCCATGCTTACTCAACAAAGGTGACTAAAGCAATACATGAAACCAAAATAGTATGTACTGCATACCTTGACCTGGCCAAAGCTTTTGATGCATTTTCCCAGTCTGGCATAGTAGAGAAGCTAAATACACTGGGGATAAACCCTTATGTCACCCAGTGGATTGCCAACTGACTCACAGATAGGACACAAATAATCAAAATAGGGGAAGTTGCCACCACAAAGAGATCAGTCACCTGTGGAGTCCCCTAGGGTCCTGTGCCAGGGCATCTTTTGTTTGGCATGTACTTTTGTGAAGTGAAAGCCAATACCAGAGAGCTCTGTCTGACTACGTTTGCAGATGACTGCAAGCTAGCAGCAGTCACTGAATCCCCAAATGACTTAACCCTCATGCAGAAAAGTTTTTCTCAAATAAATAACTGATGTCAAAATAAAGGACTGAAACAAAATGCCAAAAAATACATTATTGTATCCTGTGAGATGTCATCAATCCCAGGGAACCACCACATTGACAATATGCCCCTAAGTTTTGACCCAGTTGTTTGGGATTTGGGATATTATGTGGAACAAAATTTGACCAACATGTGTCCATTGTTGTAAGAAAGTCCTTCTGTATTGTACAATTTATAAACAAGTGGATTGTGTTTAGACCTAGGGATTTCATTGTCCCTCTTTTACCTGCCCTAATTAGGTCAGTCATTGAATATAATGCCCCCACACATACAACTGGAATATCCACAGCGATACCTTATTGAAAGAATACAAAGCTTAAACAACATGTGCTATGTAGATTGATTCAAAGCCCTGTCATTATACTCAGTATCCTACAGACTGTTAAGGGTGACCTGTGACTAGTATACAAGGCACCCTCCAGCCCATTACTGACTGATTTACTACGCATCATCAAGACAAATGGCATCAAAAATACATGGTCTAGGGGTCAAAACCTTTTCTGCAACATCACCAGAATGATTTGGAGAAACAGGTTTATCTGCAGAGGAAACCACTGCTCTGGAACAGAGTCCCCATTCACATAAAATAAAGTTCATCCCTGTCCATTTTCAAGCTCAACTTTATTTTTATTTTATTTATTTTACATTTGTTTACCGGGAAAGTCGGAATGGAATAAGGTCCATTTACAGCGGAGGCCCGGGAAGAAAAGCTCCATAACACAACAGTACAAATACAACAAATGACAAAAAATGTCTGTACAGAGGCATATATACAATCAGAGCTCCATATCATTATATGACAACACATAATCCATGAATGAACAGAAAATTTCTATACAGAGGCATATATACAATCAAGGGGATTTTTCGTAACTTAGTTTGATTTGAGCAAGCTTGGTATATAGATAGCAAAAGTTTGAATTCCTTATTGGTAGTACAAAGCATAAAAATGAAGGAATGGAATCTGGAAAATAATGCTATTTGGGAGATATGTCATAGCGTGAGAAATAGTTTGTAGGATAGTAGTTACTGATAGGGAGTATTTGAGTAGTACAGAATAGCTGAAGTAAGCAGTGAGGAGATGAGGTGTGGCAAGTTAGGAGGAGAGCAGAAAAGATTTTATGTGATACAGGGACACAGCCATGATTGCAAGAGGTGTGACTTTAGTGATGTCTTGAAAAGTGAGATGGATGGTGCAGAGGAGATACTTTGGGGAGGTTATTCCATTCCCTAGCAATGGTGTGAGAGAACAGACTTTTCCCTGCAGTGTTATTGGCTTTGGTTATGCAGAGCAGGGTTTTGTTGAATGACTGTAGAGGGCGATTTGCAGAATATACTGGTTTAGAAGTTGGTTTAGGGCTGGGGTTTTCTGAGGGTTCCTTATTATGTTGAAGGTGAGGACTAATTGGTGATAGCTAATTAGCTGAGGGAGTTCTAACCACTGTAGTTGCTTCAGGGCAAGAGAGTGATGACTTCTAAAAGTGGAGATGTTAGCGAATTTTGCAATTTTATTGTAACATGACTCTAGTTTTTTTAGGTCTGTTTTCCTGATATGAATCAGGATTGGTGATGCATACATTACTTCAACATTACATCAACTTATATCTATGAAAGTGAAACAGAAAATTTACCGTAGGACTGCCTCCTGTACTACTAATGGACAGAGGCAGCTCCTAAATGGCTTATCCAATGCATGCGTCCCATCAAATTATCTATAATATGCTTCCAGTTATTCTTATTAGGAGAAATATATAATTATTGACCATTAGATGGGTAAGGCCAGTCTATAACTAAATGGGATAAGTTATTTTGAGCACAAAGAGGGAAATTGGCTAAGCTTAAAAATGGCCTGCAAGGGCAGTTGCCCTACTACTTACCTATGAAGCTATGAACCTACAATATACACCTCAATGATTCTTGTGATAGCCTTTCCATTTACTGCCATCATGTTATGTGATAGTGTATGGCTATGAGAGAAGGCCTTCATGCTGCGTCATCATCTTTAATGTGTTGCGTTTACATTTCTTCTAGTAGTTTCAATTTCTTCTTCTTCTCAAGATATTTTTGTTCTTTTATTATTTTTTTTCTTTTACACAAATTAAAATAATATAATTGTTTATTTTTATTCAAGGACAAGAAACAAAATAATTCAAGGATAAGAAACAACAAACCAATTAGTTTTGTATTCAGTTTACAATACACACTGTCCACACTCAATATGATTACTAGCTGTTTCATTTCTGCCTCTCACTCTCAACATTTATGCTCCAACCAATTCAACACCTGCTTTCTCTTCCTTTCTTAAATTTTTTGTTCATATATTTTCTGATTGATTTCCTTTCTTTCTTAATCCTGATTTTGTTACACAGTTGGCATGCACAGGTATTTCACAAATGCCACAATTCAAACAAAAACAACATCCTTCAAATGTCAACAGGCACTTCAGAGTTTTGAAGAAAAAACTTCATATTTGCAGAGCTAGCAATTGTTTATTTTAATTCTTCAATGCTATACAGTCAAGTGAACTTGCAACATGCATTTTATCTTGAAGTACATTCAGTTGCCAATATCCATTTGTAACTGACATTTAAAACAGGATTTCTCATCATGCATTTCAATAGCTCACTGTGAAAAGATGCCAGTTAAATTCAGTGTGTAAGAACTAGTTGATATCATTCTCGACATTTCATTTTTTTTTTTTATGCAAAGATATGAATTGATAACTGCAGAATTCTGTGGCGACCCCTAACCCCGGTTAAGCCGAAAGACGCAACAACCTTGAAGATTTTTCATGTACTGATCTTTGCAAACAACACCAACATTTTGACTCCATCTTCAGCTGTATATTACAGGCAGTAGCATGCCATTATTTTGATGTCATGAGACCTGAAGTCAAAATGCCTTCTTTCTCATACCATACCAAATGAGTAGATATTTATTTATTGTATATTTTTCTCCTACAGGTTGTTCTAACCATTAGATAACCAATTTGTTGGATCTCTCCTTTCAATCTATCCAGCGATCCAGCTTGAATCTATACTTTGGCCCATACCATGGAGGTACAACCAAAGGACAGAAGCTGCTTGGTTTGTCCGTGGCAGCGGCATCCTCTGGTCAACACCTGCATTTTTGCTTGCCTTAACTCACATTACCTTGAGATAGTCTGGCTAGCCCTAACTCTCGCAATGCTACCCTCTGACTGATATGCACTCATGTGCATGATCCACTATTATCACAATGCGTCCAAGATATTGGTTAATGAATAATAATCTCTGGTCATTCATACTGCCTCCTTTTTCACCATGCCTCTGCAGAGTACCAGTAAAATAGTAACTTGAGCTAATCTTTGCACTAAGTATGGGTGAGCTGGTCAATAGTTCTCCCCATACATAACTGGAATCTCCAGATTCTCACCCATTAATCAAATCTAGGTCTTCTGACTAAATATCATGGCTTAATCCTTTGACTTCTTAAAGCCACGTACTGCTTTAGTAGATGACAGATTAATAACTTGGAAAGCATTACAGGAAATTAAAAAGAAAATGATGATAATACATACTGTTAAGGAAGAAATGTATATGCTAGAGTTAATATTTCCTATAATTCATACACCTACCTTTACCTGCTTAAAAAGGAACTCATTCATTCACAGTTATAAATGTCAACAGGGAAAATACAGCTGTGTAAGTAAAGGTATCATGACAAGATATCTTCAAATAGACCACTGCTGCAGTAGCCTACTTAATATGGAATATCCTGCCAAGGAACCATCCCTTCCAGCAAGCTACCAAAGCTTTAGGACACCTCCACATTCCTTAGCCACTGCCCTATGTGAGTGAAGTTGGATAAAGGCAGTCAATAGGGTGCAAAACCTTCAGAGCTTTTTTGGAGCCCTGCCAAATAGTACACATACAAATAAAATCTCACACCCTGTCCTCTTGGCATAAAATAGCAAAAAAAAAAAAAAAAAAAAAAAAAAGAAAGTGGGGGGTCGGGCAGAGGGAGTGAGCAGCTACTGCAGCAGTGCTCTATTTGAATATCCACTGTCACAGCAAGTTTACTTGCACAATTGTAGCAGGTTCAAGATTACATCAGTGCTACAGTAACCTATGATGTATGTGACAAATACCAAAGCTTAGAAAATGAGGGAAGGATCAAAGTCCAGAAGCCCCTGGAGAAATGTGCAGCAAGGCCTGCACTGGACTCAGAGTAGGAATCTAATTTGAAAGACTTGGGATAGATGTGTACAGATGACCAAGCTTATAACTTTGCTACCCTTATAAATTAGACTATGATGGCTAATATAACTGCAACACATGTAAGGTGATGTATATTTCACAGTGCTCTCTCTGCCCTGCATTTTATGTGGGCACGTCAAAAACGAAGTTCAAGTAAAAGAATGTATGTACATCTGAAAAGCTTTACAAAGATAAGATGGATGCACTTTTCAAACACTCTTGTGAATGCAAACTTTTTTTAAAAAAATATTTTTTTATTGTTTAGACGCTTGAAAAGTCTCCACAGTGGAGAGTGGGAGACTGAACTGCTTTTAAGTGAACGTAAATTATAGATTAAGTTAATGAATGATATATCTCCTGGTTATAATGAACATACAACCATTTTGACTGTTCTAGTGATTAGGTTCATAGGTTCATAGATTAGTACTAAGCTAATTGCCCTTGTGAGCCATTTTAAGCCTAGCCAGTTATCCCTGGTGAGACTCAAACGCTGCACCTTGTGCTTGTAAGGCAAACACCTTAACCATTAGGCTACCCTCCCAACCCCAAAAGAAAGAAAAAAAGTTGCATACTGAAGAAGTAACCAGTCATGTTTCACATTTGTATACCACTCAATAAATCTAGAAGACTACTTTACCCTGTCTCAGTGGTTTTTGCTATGTCCTATTCTGTTTGTCACTGACAATGTTTAGCTCTGATGGAATGCAGGTAGCCTAGAGAAACAGATTGAACTGAGTTACCTGATCCCAGATTACCATAGCTAGTCTGCAAAAGGGGATAAGCGCCCCCCCCCAATTTCTTTACATTCTACATCACTGTGGCTTTTTTTGTGATTATTAGCAGAGAGCCTGTAGTCCAACGATGGGTCAGAGCAAGGATTCATTAGAGACATCATGTCTGTGAATGTAAGTTTTTTAACTTGTCCTGCTTGTTGCAGAGTCCCTGAAATTTAAATCTCTTGGATACAGCTCCCTAAGCTAAGTCTGATGTATCTGTGGTTACAAATCGAGTAGGAGCTGCAAGGAAGAAAAGAAGACCTGGCTAAACAGACAACTAATTCACTGACTAAAGGAGCTCCTTTTTCATACCCCAGGACTGGACTCTGAAATCAAAGGGGGTGTTGATGTTAAGTCCAAACTGATTTCACAAATCATTGAATTTTTCTCATGAAAGTTCAAGCCATGGGAATAATGAGAATAGTGGAAGCCATGAAGCACAGAATTCTGAAATATTCCATAGCAGATACCCAAGTCTGTTTGGAAAACATCAAAAACGGTTCCTTGTAACTTTCCAACTTTGTCCCTTGGAAGAAAGGTCATCATGAGGGATGCATCCAGTAGATATCCCAGAAACACCATCTTGTGGGAAGGAATGAGAGATTTTTCTTTGTTAACCTGAAACCTAGGCTGAGGAAAAAAAAGGTTTAACCCTTTTGGAATGATTCTCAAAACTCAGTAATCGGAGGTTATGTGGTGTCAAACAGGAAGGTTTACAAGTTTGCAAAGGGTGGGGATGGAGAATTGCTTCAGGAGGCTAAATAGTCAGTCTGTTTTTTTAATTTGTCATTAATTTTGAAAGAACTCACATTTTTTTCTTTGACCCACCCCACCCCCATTGGCAAAGTTTTTCTGTTTCCTAAAATAGGTGCCTGACCTGGGAAAACATTATTTCATTATTTCTTATATTTTTGAAAGGATAATTGAGAAATATTGGTAGTCCTCTGCATTACATTTTGCCTTTCATCAAACCTTCTTAGGACCTCAGCAGAGGAAGAGCAGAATAACACTACTTTATGTAGATCAACATTCAGAATCTCAGATTTTAACATCCTCTGGCAAATTCTGATGATGAAGTCAAGAAAATCCATCTCAGAACCAATGGTAGCTACTCTGGATATAGTACCTGCAGTGTCATAATCACAATGTATAAAATGCTTTGGTACCCGAGACACAGAAAAATAAAACAGAATTTAGAGGTGCTTTACATTCTGATGAAGAAAGCTCAGCAATTATTTTCCTCATATTGTCAAAAGAAGCCAGCAGAAAGTTTATGAACTTGATAAAATGGTGTTCTGATGGCTAAGTTGGAGGAAAAATAAACGTTTGTGTCAAACCTATCAAAAGCTTTCACAGTTTGTTAGAAGGCATAGGGCTAGCAGCTGTAATGAGTTTAGTAGAAGCTGACTTTGACAAGGAAATTACTTCAGCATCTAACCCAGGAATAGCAAAAAGGCACATTATGCAATGTATCTGACTTTTTCTGACTGACTATCAGCCAAACTGCTATGTGCTAAAAAAGCATCCCTAGAGCTGGCAACACAGGAGGTGCAGGTACAGGTTGAGGAGAGATTCACCTGTACCAAGTCAAAATATCTTTGTTGAGATGCTGGAATTTCCTTCTGTTCCCACAGAAACAAGTCTTCCATTTGGGCATTAGTATGAAGAATAACTTTGCTTTTAATTTTCGAAAGGGGAACATTAAGAAACTCATTCTTAACCTAAATCAAAGTGCAAATATGTATGAGAGAGAGAAATAGAGAAACAGTTATCTCTCCTCCTTTTAAGAGGATGGGAGGACTCAGCATGAAAAGACTAAAAAGCTGTAAATAAACCCTTAGTAAAGCCTAGTCAATCTTTCCCATGTGATTTGAGAAAAGAAAACTATCTAGCTTTCTGTTTCCTTTTTCTGAGAGATCCCAACCCTCAGAAAAAATAGCAGATAAAAGGACAGTCTCTTCCCTGGGAATGAAGCTGCTTAGAGTGGCTTAGTGAAACAGCATCTCCAGTCCCTTAATTTATGTTGGCAAGGGTGACAATCCTTTGCCCAACAAGGACAAATGAACAGGTACAGAAGATGCGCCTGCCTCCTGGTCCTTAGTTGCTTAAACAACAACAGAGGGACCAAGATGGATGGATTAATGGTCTGATGAACAACTGACGGCAATGCTGGAGTAGCCCACTAGAGGCTGAGGTGAAAAGAAAGCTGGAGTGGAAGCCACCATCTCCAGGGAAACATTTTCCTTCTTGCAGATTGGGGAGAGATCAGTCAATATCCTGTGATCAGAAGCAAGTCATAAAGTTTGGGGTAGGCATTATGGTTAATGTGTTTACTTCGCAAACATATGGTACAGAGTTTGATTCTCACCTTTGAAAGGAAATTGACTTGGCTTAAAATGATCTTTAACAACATCTAGCGTAGTACTTACCTATGTTCTAGCTAGAAAAAGAGCATCAGAAGCAGATAGCTGAGCCTAGAAGAGTTGGTGTTACTTTCTGAGTAAAAAAAGTTACTGTCTAAGATTATTTTTTTAGCAACAACCATCAAACACACTAGCCCCAATACCTGTCAACACTGCTTTGCACAAGCAGAACAGTCTTCATCACAAAAACAAAAAATAAACAAGGCACTCTCCCACAGGTTTCCAGAACTGACTGTCAGATGAAAATGGCACCTAATAATCAGTTGCACAACCTTAGACAAGTTGGCAAAACATTCTTGACAAGCATTTTTAGGTAAAAGTGTTAAATTACAACTCTCAAAACTAAAAGTCAAAGCAGCAATAAAAACTGAGGCAAAAGTGTTTTTTTTTTTTTTTTTACAGAATATACATATATACAGGGTATTCCCTTCTGGAACCATAAGTCAGCATATAAGAGTCTGAGGTAAAATGTCAGCGACAAACCTTAAACCGCCTTGATACTACTTAAAAAAAATTTGACCAAAAATAAACAATTTACTTCAGAACTATTAATGCTGTGGAAGGCAATCCCCAATGAGGAATTTATCTGCCCAGCCTTGTAGAAACACTAGTCAAGAGTCGATCTTCCAAAGCGCGCAGAAGAGCACATACTTCAGCAGCAAGAACATTCTAAAGTCTTTGCAATCTAGCCATTGTCTTTATCTTGTTTTCCTGAAACAGGACAGTTCTTACAGTACATGGAAGGTGCCCCAAAGGTTTGGAAGTTGGCTGGTGGGTCAGATCCTTGACAGAGTGTCCCATATAGTTTAGGCTACAGGCAGTCGTGATGGAACGATGAACATCTTTTGTTATATAGTTTCCATTATCCTAATTCACTGCATTTTTGTTGCAGGTAAATCTTTTGAATAAACTAGGAAGGAGGCAAGAGGAAAATAATTTCTGTATGGCCATGTTGTTAAATGAGGTGCATTTCCTTTCCATCATCATACAGATTGCCAGATGAGACATAACAACAAATTTGAAATTATGTCAGCAAATGAAAATAAAAATGTGCATCTATATAACCCTCCACCCCCACAAACCCATACACACAGATATACATGCTTCTGTTTATTTTTTTAAATAATACAAGTCCACAGTAACTGTTAACAAGTGAACAGTCCATTATAAATTAAATATGTTGTAGTATATATTTGATAATATGCAATCTTTACACTTCAGTTGTCACTGTAGTACCTAACTTTATAATTCATATTTCAAGATTTCCCTATTTTGTTATGAGTTTTGAGTGCATTTCCTTTCAATGAGGATCAGGAAATGTGTTTTCTTTGACAGAACAGGACAAGTATGTCATCTGTCATGGCTAAGTCCTACACAGTAACTGTGCCCTTATTCAGTATACAAATGCATCATAGTAGGTCCTTAGTTAGATGAAAATCAGCCATCCAAAAACTGCATCTGGCATTCAAAACAAAGCATTAATTATTGTCAAAGGTTTTATTCTTCTCTCAGAAAATTACTGTTCACTGCAATAATCTACACACTTATTCACCAAACATCTTACATTAATGCCAAAAATAAAACTGATTAGCAGAAGGGCTAAGCAACTTAATGCATTCTTCCATGTGCAATGGGATGTAAACAGTTGCTCATCCCTTCTGTTCATCTTTCTATTTAAATTTAATAACTCTAATTTGTCAAAGCTATCTTCCTTTAACTAAACAGCACTGACCTTCTGCCTGTTTAATTCATAGCAAAACTTTACAAAATCATTTGCACTGTACTCCACACTGCAGGATTGTAGAGTGTAATCAGAAATGCATTAGTTGTTGTCTGATAAAAGGGTAAACTCTACATCCCTGCAGTGTAAGAGGCATAATGTATTTAATGTTCAAAGGGGTAGGTATTTACATCATGATGTGAAAATTACTGCTAGCAGAAACTACAGAATACAATAGTTTTTATGCATAACCAAGAATAAAAAAAGTGTAATTTAGCTACACATTTGAAGAAAACAATAAAATGAACTAAAAGACACTGCCATCTCACAGACAAACACACACACACACACACACACACACACACACACACACACACACACACACACACACACACACACACACAAAACATATATGTCTGTGGGGGTTACAGTCTACAGTCATATCTGGACATGCCATAAACTTTCTAACTTGCAGTCTTTTTCTAGGTTTGTAACTCCTGTGATGTATTTCAAAAGAAGTGCACCTTTCATAAAGGTTATTCTTTTATTTTTGTTTGTGTTAAAAGAAAAGGGGCCAGATTAATTCACAGCTACTCTAAGTACAGATATCGTATAGGAGACACTGTGCATCTTGCACATGATAGCACACTATTTGATATTCTTTAACCAAGTCTACAGTTAGTCTGGAGCTGCAAAACAAAGTTAAATGGCAGAGTATGTTAATGAGAGCATAAGTAGCCAAATTACATGCTAAGTAACAACTCCAACATTAATGAACTATTCAGGAAGCTATAAGCTTTAGCTGTTAGCCCTGGAATCCCAAACCTCTTTGGATTACATCCACAATTACACTTACAAAAAAAAGGATGTTAGAAGTTCCTGCTGCCATCATTAACCTGTATGTGCAACAGGCTTTAACTCAAGGTGCTAATGCTGCTGCTAGACATTGGCCAAGAAGAAGCAGGGTGTTTAGACCCTATTCGATTTATCATAGACTTCATGACTCAGAACTTGTAGACTGATACTGGGTGGACAGGTAAACATTACAGGAAATATGCAACCTCTGCCACCCTCACCTGACGTGCCAGAGAAATCATGGATAACCCATCCCAGTGGAAACAAAAGTATGTGTAGCATTACATACATTAGCTACTGGTACATTTGAAAGACCCACAGGGGATATATTAGGGGTTTCACAGGCCTCAGCTTCTAGAATATTGCACCAGTTTCTAAATGCAATGTTTCAACATGCAAGGGAACATTTTTGTTTCCTATGAGCCCCACAGGGAAACCAAGAACCAAGCAGGAATTTTATGCAATAGCACACACCCCTGAAATTTTGGAGGCCACAAATTGCAGACACATAAAAATAAAAGCACCATCTGGTGAACAGGGAAGGAAGTATATTAAGAGAAAAAGGATACCACTCTAAAAGCTACTAGGTTGTCTATAATGCCGGAGGGATCATCTGCAATGTCTGTACAGGTAAGCCAGGCAGTTTTTATGACCAACACATATAGTACACCTATGAGTTGTACATGAGATTTGCTAATGGTGTCTTTCCACATGGACATTTGGTGGGGGTTACAAGTTATGCCATGGAACTGTGACTCATGACACCCTGTGAAAAACCCACAGAACCCTTCCAAGCAAGGATACAATGATGTCCACATTCGAGCTAGAAATATCACAGAATGTGTATTTGGCTTTCTCAGGTCAATATTCCAGTGTCTTGACATCTTAGAAGGTGCCCAACAGTATGACCCAGCCACCTTTGCTGTAATAATTACAGTTTGTTCCACATTGCACAGTATCATTCTCAACATACAGGTTCAACAAGGACAACTAGGGGCTGGACCAAAGTCCCCAGTACCACATGCAGTGCCAGCGGCTCCTGCAGATATAGATGAGAAATCTGAGGGAGAACCACCAGCCGCAGATGCACCTGGCAGATGTAAGGCGTACACAATATGCCATAGCTCTGGCTAAGATACAAAGGATAGCACACACTCTGAGTACCTAAAAGAAAGAATAATAACCTTACCACATATAAGTATTAAAAACGTCTGACAAAATGCACAACCTTTTCTTAACTGTGTAATGGCTGTATTCAGTTAGCATCACACACAGGCAACCCCCAAGGAGAGTTCTTGCATTTGCATTATTACCAAGGTAAGTCTGGAACCTTTAAAAAAGAAACAATACAGTTGTATAAATGAGTACTGCATTATACAAATTCTCATTTGCCCTAAGTTGATACATTCATTTATTTACTGACATTTGATTACCAGGAAAGTTTGACTGGTAGGAGCCCATTTTCTGTGGACTGATTTTTGCAATACACAGCTATGGATTTTGTCCACTAAGGTGCATCAAGCCTTTCAGTTGGCCACTGTATATAAACTAATGAATAGGTCAAGGATAGCATCATTTGCACAAATATAACAGTAGGCAAGACTTAAACATGTATATTTTCTGCATGACTAACCACAGTAACAGAAATACAGTGAGAGACAACAATTACATGAGCAAAAAATGCACAACTCATTCTGAATTATAAATAAAAGCATTTACTCTGCAATACAATTTCATTAAAATAAGCTTTGAGCAAGCAAAATTACCTATCCACTCTGGATATCAGACATATATCCAACCTGAAGTCACAGAGAAATGTGCAAACAGCATGGCACAGCCATCTTCCCTGGTACAGGGTGGGGGTGGGAGACAGGAAGGCAAACTTGACACCAAAGAAGTGAGTGTGTGCAAATACCAGTATTGTGTGTGTGTGTGGGGGGTGGGGGGTTATTGGCAAGTATTTGTTTAATGTGTGTTTGTGCCTGCATGAACATGATTAAGCACAACGCTATTCATATGTCTTGGCATCTTGGACAGATGTGAGCCATGCATGGTAGGCTAGTCAGTTCAGTGTCATCTGACTATGAGAACTACTACTGCCAGGAGTCACACTGGTAGTTCCATGGCCCTGGTAAGAATTTGGAGTGCTTCCTGGCTGTGACTGATGTATGCAGGATGACCTGTCATCATGACCATGTCCAGGACTACAATCACATGGCCTGCCATGTCTGGGTGTGGACAGCACAATCACTGATGAAGCAGTGGAAGTAGTGCCACTAAGGTAAGGGGATCTTGTGCAGACACTTTGCCTAACAACAGATAATGTAGCAGCTCTATGGCCAAGTGGAAACTGACCCTTCATCAGTACACATTCCTTACAGAAACTGCTGAAATCAGTGTGTCATTCATTCTGTTTAAGGAGTCACCCACACAGTTCAGGCAATCCCACATATCAGAATTCACAGTCAGTAGTGGCTCGCACTATCTCTTCTGAAATCTTTGTGGAACTTGCCTGTGCCTCTGTGATGGCCCTATACATATTTTGTGTAGCACCTACTGACACACTAGCATCAGGAGCAGGGTGGACAGCAGGCTGTCCTGTGTGACACCACAACCTCACAATGGCTATGGGAAGAACCAGATAGTTCTGCAACTGGAGTAGCTACACTATCCTAATCAATCCTGTCATCCTCAACCTATTCTATGTTTGTGATCCTTGTGTTGTGGATATACATATGTATACTCACTATGTCTGAAATACAGGCAGGAGATGTTGGTGGCACAAGCTCAATGTCAGACTAACCCTCTGCAACTCCAGACTGTGCATCTTCATTACCACCATCATCATCAGAGGCTACCAATACTCTGACATCAGGCAGCTGGAGTTGCACAGAGCCATTGGCAAGAGCAGTTATGATAAGTAAGCAAAACAAACAAAAAGAGAATAAAAAATCACAGCTATTTTATGTGAATGGCATCTTGAAATTTAAAAGATGATAATACAATGAAATCAAATGACTTCAATTTACACATACATCTACATTTTGGATAGTGATAAGAATACAGAAGGTTTGCTTACCATGTGCAGGTGGTCATGCAGTTGGCAGAGCCAGGTGTCCCTACATATTTAAAAAGACAGATGAAACAGGAATGATAAATATCACAAAACAAATGACAAAAGAAACAGAAGACAATTGCCTTTAGAGCTGCAGAATAAGACAGTTCAAATAAATTGTTACTTTTCTCTGAAAAAAAAAAAAACATTTCCCTTCCTTCTCCCTCTCCTTTTGTGTTTCTTGTATCCCCCATGTCTCTATCTTTCTCACTCTCTCCATACATATATATATATATATATATATATATATATACACACACACACACACACACACACACACACACACACACACACACACACACACACACACACACACACACACACACATATATATATAGGTTCATAGGTTCATAGGTAGGTACTGGGCTATCTGCCCGAAGGCATATATTAGCCCAGCCATGTTGTGCGTTATTCACCACTCCTTTGGTTAGTTCCCTAGGCCCTTGATCTAGCAGCTAGTACCCTTGGCCCCTATCTAGTAGAGCTGTTGGTATGTTCCCTGGTGTGAACTTTCTGTTACCCATCCACTTGTTAAGGTTCCTCTTGAAGAGTGATAGTGAGGGGCTCTGTCTTATGTAGATCAGGACCTTGTTCCATAGCAAGGGAAGTCTTTGCGAAGGGAATCTATCCCTCCATCATGTTCTATTCATTGTTGTGCTGAGGTTTATATCCCTAGAGCATGTAGCTCGAGTAGATTTTGTTTTGCTAAGATGGAGCATGTTCATTAGTTCTGGGTTGGACATGTCTCTGTATGTTAGACAGAGATCGCCTCTGAGAAGGTGGTATGCAACAGAGAAAAGCCTTAGTTTTTTTCAATCGTGCTGCATAGGGCAACTGTTTGAGGCCAGTAATCCTCTTAGTGATGTACCTCTGTGGTCTCTCCAGCTGCTGCAGATGCCTAGCCATGTACATTCGAATTGGTGCATTGTACTCAATAATGGGTCTGATGAGGGAAGAGTAGAGGGGCACCACTACAGCCTTAGATCTTGATGCGAACCCTTTCGTGATCAGATGGGTCACATAGAAGGATTTTCTAACCACCTTGGCAACATGGTTATCAAAGGAAAGCTGGCTATCTACTTGGGTCCCTAGATCCCTTCTTACTTCTTCAGATTTCAGGGGGTTACCCCCTATGTGGTTGTTCGCGGGTTCTCTGTTTTTTCCAAAGGGGATTACTATGCATGTTTTAGCATTTAGCTTGAGACCACGGCTTTGACACCATGCATCAGTTTCATTAAGGCCCTTCTGGAGGATATCCATGTCGGCCGGAGACTCTATTATAATACCCAGTTTGCAGTCGTCCGCAAACTTGGTCAGCCACAGCCCTTCAGTGCTTATATATATATATATATATATATATATATATATATATATATATATATATATATATATACACACACACACACACACACACACACACACACACACACACACACACACACACACACACACACATACATACATACATACATACATAAACATTAATAGGTATACTTATGACATACATGTATGTATGCAATGACCATTATTTATTGAAATATTACACATGGTAATTCTGCATCAGACACACTTGGGTTTTTTTTCACAACATCCTCAGCATCAAGGATTTTGTGTGAACCCTGTGATGAGCTGTACAGTGGACAGAAGCTTGTCTGTTTCAGTCAGTGGTGGCTTAGTTGGAAGACTAACATCATAGCCATGCATTCATGGGCAATTTCAGTTGCACAATGTCTTGCTGTTGTAATCATATCACTGGCCCTATGTTTCATTTTGGCATATGTGCATCTATGGCCTCCCCCACAGAATTAATGTCATGCACTACCTGCTCCCTGACATTGTCATGGGAGGACTTGTCACCCCTCTCTCTCTTTAATTGAAATGACCCATGGAGACATAGGATATAGCTGGGGTGCTTTCTGTCTGGAGTCTGCATGTCCTCCCTGTGGTCGCATGGGTTTCCTCCAGGTGCTCCGGTTTCCTCCCACATCCCAAAGACATGCTGTAGGTGGATTGGACACTCTAAATTGGCCCTAGGTGTGAGTGTGTGCATGTGTGTGCCTTATGTGGAAGGTTGTGCGCCGGGCTGGCAACTCGACACTGTAAAACCCCACTGCCAATCATGAGCAGACAGGTGATCTGCTGTGGTGACCCCTAACTGGGAAAAGCCAAAAGTATATATATATATATATATATATATATATATATATATATATATATATATATATATATATTCATATGAATGCATCCATCCATCATATACACAATACCTGAAAAAAGTGATGCTTCATATTATTGAACACAACTTAATATAGCCCCCTACACACACACACACACACACACACACACACACACACACACACACACACACACAACTGCAAAACAAAGAAAGAACTTGATAAAAAATTCATAACATGACAAACTTTTCTGTCACTCTGTAGCACACTGCAACATTAAAAAAATAAATGTATACCTGTCACGAAGAAATGGTAAAAGCTTTTTTGTCTGATATGCACTTCCATGGATGTCAGCCAGGTATGCATCCAGACCTTAAAAAATTGTGACTGCTACTAATGCAACAACTCATGACTGTGATAATAATACAATAGTCTTCTGAAAAAAGTGGTCTGATTTCAAGATTGAAATTGCCTTTTCACTATAACCATTATTATGTAGAAAAATATGGCATGGTCAAGAAATCACTGTGGTATACATGTTCATGGCACTAGCTACTGTGAATAATGCAGACAGTACCACAATACTTGCATTCTGAAATTCAGTCCATAAGTATGGTTCAAATACATCAGTTTGTTCATATAAATGCATACACCCATCATACACAAAATCCATGAAAAAGGAAAGGTTTCATATGAGGACATACAACTTAATAACAGATTTTTCTCTTCCTTCCCAAAATGCAAAACAAAGAAATAACTTGGATAAAAGATTAATAGCAGGAAAAACATTTATGTAATTGTGTAGTACATCGTAGCATTAAAAAATAATGTACACCTGTCAAGGAAAAATGATTATCAGTTTTTTGTCTGGCATGCATGTCCACGGAGGGCAGCCAGTTAGACAGCAGAAAGCCTTAACAAAATTGTCAATCTTACTAATGCAAGAATCCATGACCATGGCAATAAATAATACAACAATTTTCTGAAAAAAAGTGGCCAGCATTCAAGACAGAAATTCCCAATAAACTGTCATCATTATGTAGGAAAGTATTGCATGGTTACTAAATAATTGTGGTATACATGCCAATGCCAGCAGCTACTGAGAATAATGCAGACAGTATAGCAATAATTCTATTGTGAAATGCAATCTATAGCTAAGGTAATATAGATGATTTTTTTTTTTTTTTTGTTAAAAGCAACATACCTTTGCAACAAGTCAGTTGTGAGTGTGGAAAACACTTTGCAAAGCAAGTAGCAGTAAGTAACAGTATCAAGTTCCCTGTATCCAGTCACCCCCTACTAAGATACAAGTTCCTTAGCTACACAATTGCATTCATATAGTGCAGATTTAGCCCTCACAGAGTGTGAAAGTGCAAATGAAGTGTGAACCCATCAGCATTCATGAATTTCACAGTCTGCATTAAGTGTAGGGAATGTAAACAAGGTATAAAGAGCTACACATTTGCATGCACATGCCATACCTCTGCAAGGATGAGCACTGAGAAGTGTTATCTGCTAAGTGCTTGAAATTGTAAATGATTACTCTGACTACAGTATCAGTCAAAAGGGTCTATTTTTAACCATCAAATAACATTTACATCGAATGGCTAAACATTGAACCCTAACCATCAAATATTCATTTAGCAAAAGTTCATTTCAGCAAAGGTGAAAGTAATTAGTTGGCCATCACTTTCCTTTCTACCATTTTTCCCACTATAGTGTGGCATCAGAGTTGATATATATAGTTAAGGGGTGTGAGGGGCATAGCCCCTCGCCCGGGTAGGCTCCAAATACTGCATTTTTTGGTATGGGAAAGTGTTAGCTAACTATTTACTTTCCATGGTGAAAAAAATTAACATTCACTGAATGCACATTTGATGGTTAGGGTTCAATGTTTAGCCAGTCAATGTAATTTTTTTTTTGACAGTTAAATGTAGACTCCAGTCAAGGTTTGTCATGGAGAAAAGACTATCAAGAAATGTTGTGTTTACCATTGACTGACAGAGGAGAGCAAAATTCCTAACATCAATATGAATTATTTCTGACAACTATTTCTGCCACTAAATACAATTGTTTTTGCAGTTCTAACAAAGTAGATTACTCATAGAAATATATATCAACTGCAAGGCAAAGCACACATAAATCTTGTTAGGGAAGCATAGATGTGGGAATAATGTTAATGAAGCAAAGAGGTGCAGAGTTCTCAATATTTTATATTTTGTGAAAAATATTTATCTTCCCTGCTGCCAGTGTCACAATCATTTGCATGTCTAACTTCAGTCTAAACAGGCAAAGGACAGGAATTGTTGCTGTTGTAACTCTAATGTCAATTGATACTGTGTCACATATTGAGTTTAGCTAACCTCTTTTTTATCATAACAGTGCACTGTGTATAGTACAACTGATAATAATCTGAACTGTATTTTGTGAATGTTCTGGTGTCCTGGGATTTGAAATATCTAAAGTATATATTTGAACTTTTTGTTTTGTAATGTTTCTCCCATTTCAGTACCTTTTTTCTTTATCCTTCGCATACCATTTGGCATTGCACAATGTAGACTGGCAGAAGTCCCTAGCATTGAACTACAATTCCTTTCTTAAGGAAAAATGTCAAAAATTTAAGTTATGCTGGCTTCAGTAGTGCAAACCAGCCTGGCACTGGTGAGTGCATAGTAGAACTCTAGATAGTACTTAGTGAAGAAAATGCAACTCTCTTATAACTTTCTCTGTGGCACAGGGTGTAAATGCAAACTGGAACCTCTAGTGAAGGGTTTGAATGCAATTAAATAATTTTACATAGAGGGTCTCAATACCTATTTACACACATTTTGTGATACCATTGTGTTGTTTAAAAATCAACTATTCCCAGTATTTCTAACAACATATGGTTTGTTGTCTGCCCACATTCACATTATTTAGCATTAACTGCAGTTCTGATAATTTGTGCCAGAAATTAAATTGTTGGTGCATCAAGGAGAAGATGTAAGAAGAATGGCATTGTTACTGTAATGCAATTATTGTTCTGTTTATTGCTAGGTATAACAAATGCTTGAGTTAAGTTTTCCTTTTAGCTTTTTGTTTCTGTCAATTATTTTTTTTTTCTAATGCTGTTTGCATTTACTCTCCACTCAGCAGTGTGCAAAGATGGCTCATTTCCTAAGAAAAAAGTGAGAAATTTACTTTAGTCTGCCTTCTGTAGTGCAAACCAGCCTAGTGTTGGTGTACAACTGTCAAAACCCTGGATAGTACTTTGTTAATAAATTCCACCTCACTGTGGCTCATGGTATAAAGTAAGAGAATTTTGAGAAAAAGCACAGTTGATGAACGGTTCAAATTCAGTTAATTTATAATTTTACAGAAGGGGTCTGAATACATATTTACAAAGTATTTGTTAGATCACTGTGTTGTTGCATAAAACTCAACTATGCTCAGAATTGCTAACAGCATGTAAGTTGTTGTTTGTCCACTTTCATGTGTTCCAAAAATTACATTTCTGATGTTGCAAGGTGATGAGAGAAGAATAAATGCGCCACTTGAATGCACTTCCAGCTCTGGTCATTGCTAGATATACCCAGTGACTGAATTAATTTTACTGTCAACTTTTTTCTCTCTCATATTTTTTTTCCTAATGCCTTTTGCTTTTACACTTCACTTGGCAGCTCACAAACACAGTTCAATGTCTAAGGGAAAAGTGAGAAATTTAATTTAGGCTGCCTTCTGTACTGCAAGCCTGATAGTGGTGGTGGTGGTGCACTGCCATCAGCAGGAGTGGCCTTAGGTCAACTAGTACCCTAGGAAAAAGGGCTCCATGGCGTTCAACACCACACTACCCAGTGCACCCATCCTGGTTTACCTACACCAAATAAATACCGGAAAAGCACCCCTGCTAGAGCAGCACCCTAGGTAGCCACCTAGATGCCCTATGCCTAAGGCCGGCTATGGCCATCAGCACTCTGGATAGCATTCTGGATATCACTCAATGAATAAATTCAACATCTCAGATAAGTTTCCTTGTGGCATAAGGTACAAGTGCAGTAACTATAAAGACTGAAGACAGCTGATGCACGGTTTGAATACAATTAACAAATACTCTTACAGAGGTGGGCAGAATGCCATTTTTACCACATTTTGTTCAGTAATGTCATAGTAAATGCACAGCACTAATATAACTATATTTATTGCAAAAATGTGTCATTACTTCCTGCTATATAAGCCTAGTATTATCTGTGCAAATTATATAAAACATGACATTGCTATTATTTAATGTAGACTGCACATACATAGGTATGATGTGTCCAAAATATTTGCTGTAATTATTGAGTTCTCATATATCATATGATAGTATGTGTTATGAAATATGTAAGTAACCTTATCCCATTATGTGTTACTCAGATCATGCAACTGTGTGCATCTGAGATGTATTTACAAACAATGTATTTCACACAGCATGCAGGTCCATAACTAAGTAAAGTCACAAGTATACAAGCATTTCTTAAGTATGTGTACAGTCAATGTTAAATTTCTATACCTCTAATTACCATGTTAATAAGTATGACAGTTAAATAGCAGAGTTACTACACAATTGTGCTAGTGTCTAAATCCCAAGATGCCAATATGTTATAGGATATATAATTTTTCCTCAAGCAAACCATGATTATAAACAACACCATAAAGCATATCAGGATTTAAATTTGGAACATGTCTCAAGAGTTTGAGTATCAAACAAGACCAAATTTCAGTGCCATTTTGAACACATTTTATACTTCTTGATGTGCTCATTATCAAGGTGTCTGGCAAGACATTGCTTTGATTCTAATTTTTCAATTATTTGTAAGGGTAGGCCCTTTGCACACAAGCTGTTACACACGAGGTCTGAATATGGTGCTAATTCAGACCCATATTTCTGGCTTTATTGCTGCAGCCATAGCTGGTGATGGTCAAGATGGTGTGCCGTTTAGAGCACAAAGGTGGGATATTGAGGAGTCCAGGATTTTTGTGGCATTCTTTCTGAAGCACTACAGCTGGAGGATACTAAAGAGGGACTATATTGTGTCCAAGTATAAGACTGAGGCTTGGCATAGCATGGTTGAGGCTGACTCTAGTGAAACTGGTATCCAACACTGGTATCCAACATACTGGGGAATGTTGTCACTACTACAGTGGCATGAGGAAGTGCAAACATGACCTCCTTAACTGATGGAAGGATGAATTTAGGATTGCAAACACTCCTCAGTTGTGTAAGTATACCATCCCATAACCTGTCTGTGATATGGCATTAATTATCCAGCCAGCCAACACAGTTACTCTTAATGCTTTCTATCTATCTATCTATCTATCTATCTATCTATTTATCTATCTATATATCTATCTAACTATCTATATTTTTTCTAATGTACAGCTGCAGCAGAGATTGCAGAAAAATGTGAAGTACAGCAGGAGAGACTATCTTGCCTTACAGAGGCATGGGGTAGGTTTGCATCTGTTCTGATTGCAAGACAGACATTTTTGCAGTCCATCACTGTATATCATCTTGAGCAGGCATTCCTTAACTTTCATGTCAAGTCTAAATTCCTGCTCCAGTAGCTCTTGGATATTGCATTAGACAATTAATACATCTACATTGGGTTAATTACATGTGGGTTCAATACACACAAGTAGCTATTTAATTTTTTTACAGGCTAAAATTTAAAAGATATTTTAACTTCAATACTACATATCAGTAACAATTCAATTTTTGCAAATGCAGTTACTACATTAGAAAGTTGATATCTGACATGACACAGTGAAATCATAGTCGAATCCTAGCATCGATTGACTATTTGATTGATTTTATGACAATCTGCATTCAAACTGGAACCTTAGTTTGAGAGACAGCCTTACAGAACTATCTGCAAATATATAGAGTTGAGTATACTTTTCTACATTATTCTGTATTATAGAGCTAATTTTTTCCCCACCCCCCTCATTTCCTGCCTTGTCTTCAGCTATATAATTGAGCTAGTGTTGTGTGTCCTGTTAATTAACAATCTGCATTCAAACTGGAACCTTAGTTTGAGAGACAGCCTTACAGAACTATCTGCAAATATAACGAGCTGAGTATACTTTTCTGCATTATTCTGCATTATAGAGCTAAATTGTTTGCTTAGATATCTGTTGTGTGTGTATATATATATATATATATATATATAGAGAGAGAGAGAGAGAGATAGAGAGCAGTATATATTTTTTGGCTTCAAACTAGAACCTTAGTTTGAGAGACAGCCTTACAGAACTATCTGCAAATATATAGAGCTGAGTATACTTTTCTGCATTATTCTGTAATATAGAGTTAAATTGTTTGCTTATATATCTGTTTTGTGTGTGTATATATATATATATATATATATATATATATATATATATATATATATATATATATTGAGAGAGAGAGAGAACAGTATATATTTTTTGGCTTTATAATTTGCACATTCCTCACATCTGTGTTGAAACTTTTTCCCCACCCCCCTCATTTCCTGCCTTGTCTTCAGCTATATAATTGAGCTAGTGTTGTGTGTCCTGTTAATTAACAATTTGCATTCAAACTGGAACCTTAGTTTGAGAGACAGCCTTACAGAACTATCTGCAAATATATAGAGCTGAGTATACTTTTCTGCATTATTCTGCATTATAGAGCTAAATTGTTTGTTTAGATATTTGTTGTATATATATATATATATATAGAGAGAGAGAGAGAGAGAGAGAGAACAGTATATATTTTTTGGCTTTATAATTTGCACATTCCTCACATCTGTGTTGAAACGTTTTCCCCACCCCCCTCATTTCCTGCCTTGTCTTCAGTTATATAATTGAGCTAGTGTTGTGTGTCCTGTTAATTAACAATCTGCATTCAAACTGGAACTTAAGTTTCAGAGACAGCCTTACAGAACTATCTGCAAATATATAGAGCTGAGTATATTTTTCTGCATTATTCTGTATTATAGAGCTAAATTGTTTGCTTAGATATCTGTTGTATATATATATATATATATATATATATATATATATATATATATATACAACAGACATCTGTTGCATATATATATATATATATATATATATATATATATATATAGAGAGAGAGAGAGAGAGAACAGTATATATTTTTTGGCTTTATAATTTGCACATTCCTCACATCTGTGTTGAAACTTTTTCCCCACTCCCCCTCATTTCTTGCCTTGTCTTCAGCTATATAATTGAGCTAGTGTTGTGTGTCCTGTTAATTAACAATCTGCATTCAAACTGGAACCTTAGTTTGAGAGAAAGCCTTACAGAACTATCTGCAAATGTATAGAGCTGAGTATACTTTTCTGCATTATTCTGTATTATAGAGCTAAATTGTTTGCTTAGATATTTGTTGTATATATATATATATATATATATATATATATATGTATATATATATATATATATATATATATATATATATATATATTTATATATATAGAGAGCAGTATATATTTTTTGGCTTTATAATTTGCACATTCCTCACATCTGTGTTGAAACATTTTCCCCACCCCTTCATTTCCTGCCTTGTCTTCAGCTATATAATTGAGCTAGTGTTGTGTGTCCTGTTAATTAACAATCTGCATTCAAACTGGAACCTTAGTTTGAGAGACAGCCTTACAGAACTATCTGCAAATATATAGAGCTGAGTATACTTTTCTGTATTATTCTGTATTATAGAGCTAAATTGTTTGCTTAGATATCTGTTGTATATATATATATATATATATATATATATATATATATATATATATATATATATATATGTATATATATATATATAGAGAGAGAGAACAGTATATATTTTTTGGCTTTATAATTTGCACATTCCTCACATCTGTGTTGAAACTGTCCCCCCCAGTTCTTGGTTGTAGTTTAAATTTGGTGGCTTTTGCAGTGCCCGCCCCACTGTAGATTTGATCTAAGACACTCCCCCAGGCCCATCTCTTTACCGCATTCTACCTAATTAACCCTTTCTTCACTTGCTTTTAGTCCTTTTTAATTTAATTACATTTTTTCAAACTGTGTGTGGACTAATATTGCTACATATTCAAGTGTGCCAGCTTGCACTGCATGAAAATTGTATTTACTACTGTTTTTGCTACTTTTCTGAAAAAAAAAATTCATCTGCTTTTACTGTACTTGTGTTTCTTCCTACTTTATTTTGCTTTTGCGTCATCTTAAAAGTACTCAATTGTATTTATTACTGCTTGGTGTAACTCATTCTAAGCCCTTTAGTTTCAACACTTGGGCTTCAGACCAGTTGTTTTACATTGAGAGGGTTTGTGGTCTGTACTGTAGTGGCTGAACAGGTAGCTTACATCCTTCTAAGTTGGGAACGGCTGATTGAGGGCTCAGTGTCTGTTATTCTAAAAGTGTATTAATTTTGGTTTAAGCACTTGGGCTTTCAGGCCAGTTATTTTACATTAAGCGGGTTCGTGGTCTGCACTCTTGTGGGAGGACAGGCTGGACTCTACCCTTCTGAGCTGGGAATTTCTGGTTAAAGGCTTATAGTGCATGCATATCTGAACTGCATCTTACTGAAATTGGTACACCTTGTTTGCTGAAGCATAGACTAGATCCAGGCCTGCTGAATCTAGCTTTGTTTGTATAACTTGAGCACTAATCCAGGCATTCTTTAAAGTATTCAGTTGTATTTATTACTGCTTGGTAGTAACTTAATTAAAGTGTAGCTATCATTCTAAGTCTTTTTGATTAAGCACTTGGGCTTCAGACCAGTTGGTTTACATTAGGAAGGTTTGTGGCATGCACTGTGGTGGCAGAACAGGCAGCTTTCATCCTTCTAAGTTGGGAACTGCTGATTGAGAGCTCAGTGTCTGTTATTCCTATAGTGTATTAGTTCTGGTTTATGCACTTGGGCTTCAGGCCAGTCATTTTACATTAAGAAAGTTCATGGTCTACACTCTTGTGGGAGGAGAGGCTGGACTCTGCCCTTCTGAGATGGGAATTTCTGGTTAAAGGTTTATTGTGCCTGCATATTTGAACTGTTTCTTACTAAAATTGATGCACCTTGTTTGTTGTAGCATAGACTAGATCCAGGCCTGCTGAATCTAGCTTTGTTTGTATGCTTGTTGTTTGTTTGCTTGTTATTTCCCTGGAACACTAATTCCACCTAAAACACAGCTTCTCAGCGTTTCTGTGGATCCCTAGTGATATCTGCATTGCTTACTGTACTTATTTCCTTGTTTCACTTGAAAGAAAGTTACTGTTTGTCATTTTTGCATTTAAGTTACCTGCAACACATTGCACTTAAGTTACCTGGCACTTGCTCACTAAAGCAATTATATAAGTCAGCACTAAAAATTAAAAGCACTACACCCTCGATCCCCATTGGCCCTTGTTTTCAATTATAAAGGAATTCCCAATATTATTCTAGCATGTCCAAAGGTCAGTTGTCAATCTCCTTTCCGGTCCAGCTGGTGAACCTGGGAATCTTGAGGCAATGTTACAACTGCTTCATGTACACAGACAACCCTCTCCTCCTCCCAACAAATTCCAACACATGTGAGAGATGCAACCATATAACCAAACTGGAGGCTTAGCTCTCTCAACTCAATACTGGCATAACCAGTCATGAGGAGAAGGAAACCACACTCACTACAATTCCAGTCTCAAAGAGACCTACCACGACAGCAAACCAAACACATAATCACACAAAAACATACTCGGAGGCTCTAAATAAAAATCTGCCTAAGCAGCAGAGACCTCCAAAGCAGACACTCAAGCAACCGCTACCCCAAAACAAAACGCATGCAACACATATCTCACAAAGACAGTGTGCCGAACAGTCACAGCCCTTAAGGCTAAATACCACACCTGATACACTTGTAATAGGTGACTCTATCGTCAGGCACACTGACGTCCCGCTCACCAGGCTAAACAAGGAGAAGGTCACGGTGAGCAGCCTGTCGGGCGCTAGGATCCACCACATAACACAAGCACTCAGGTCACTCCAAGGCAAGTACAAATATGACTCAGTCATTGTCCATGCTGGTGTGAATGACCTGAGACATACCTCCCTGGACTACATGAAAAGAGACTTAGAGGAGCTACCTGAGCATGTAGCCCAGGCCGGTATGACCCTGACCTTAAGTAGCATCTTACCCTCACCAAGAATGATGCCACAATATGAAGACAAGTTGATCAATTTCAACAATTGGCTTAAGTACTGGTGTCATTCAAAGGGGATCCAATGCCTGTCAGCCTGGGATGATATGCTCGACAAGCCACGATGCTTCGCTAGGGACAGCTTGCACCTGTCACCCCTGGGCTTTTGGATATTGGCAAAGGCTCTTGCTACCCCCATAGTGCCTTTTTTAGGCAAGGCTCAAAAGACAAACCCACCTCCATAGGTATCACAAGGGATAAGAAACTAAGAGTAATGCTACTCAATGCCAGAAGTCTAAACCTCAAGATGCACGCACTTGAAACTCTCCTTAGCATGGAGATCATTGATATCTGTGCAGTAACAGAAACCTGGTTCAGGGCTCCTGAGAGCACCCCAGCACTACCAGGTTATACCTCATACCATGCTTTTCGGCCCCAAAACTTGGACCGAACCACAAAAGGAGGGGGAGTATCGATATTCATCAAATATACCCACACCTCCAGGTTGGTGGCAAAGCATGAAGCATCAAAAACTATCCATGTGCAACTAACAGTGGGTAAAACTGCCTTCCAGTTTATAGCCTGCTACAGACCACCCTCCCAAACCCAAGAACCCCATTCAGCCTTCCTGAGAACACTGGAAAATATGAAGGTCTCTCCAAACACCATTATATTGGGCGACTTCAACTACCCAAACATAGACTGGGAGCATTACTCTAGCTCCAACACCCTAGCCCAATGGTTCCTAGAATTCATAAACTCAAATGCTATGGAAAAACGTGTTACCACTCCCACAAGAGGGGAAAACATACTGGAGAAAAACAACAAAATAGAACTGATATCACCAAAAAACAACAAAAGCCAGTAAAATCCAAAGGTTTATTCGATACACTCTAGTGCCTCAGCTACAGTAAGCCTTCAAGGACTCCTTGAAGGCTTACTGTAGCCGAGGTGCTAGAGTGTATCGAATAAACCTTTGGATTTTACTGGCTTTTGTTGTTTTTTGGGTATTTATACTGGACCTGATTATCACCAATATGGGGACTCTATGCTCCAGACCAGAAGTGTATCCCTCACTGGTAAGATCAGACCATAAACTGATCTCACTGGATATTCACATCTCGACCCCACCCCCTGCCCAGAAAACCACAGTGAAAAACATCTCTAAAGCAAATTTCACACTCCTCAAAACTGAGGTGGAATCCTTCAAAATCCTCCGGGCCTGAGGAAAATACGGCCCAGACCGCAAAATCCTTTATAAATGCATTCTATGAACACCTTCAGGAATGCATGGATCATGCAATCCCAAATAAAACCAAGACCCAATCCTCCAAAGGCAGACGTCCTGTCTGGTGGACCCCAGCCATAAACAAACTATACAATAGAAGGAGGAAGCTACTACATGATAGAGCAAAATCCCAAAAAGGGAAGGCATCTCTGATCAGTATTAGCAAAAAACTACGGCCACTCATAAAATCATCTAAGGCCAGCTTCGAGAGAAAAATTGCACAGGACACTAAGGATAATCACAAGGCTTTCTTTAGTTATGTTAGAAACCTGGGTGGGAATTCCCAGATATGCTCAGAATTGGTCCAAAATGACAAGAAATACACAGAACCCACAGACATTGCCAACATCCTAGCTGACAGGTTCAGCGCAAACTTCTCCCTCCCCCTCCCCACCAAAAGGGCAAATATCTATCCCAGCAGAGTGCTGCCCCCCTGACATCTCAGATGCTCAGGTAAGAGCTGCCCTCTCCAAAGCAAAAAACACAGCATCAATTGGACCAGACGGTGTCCTGGGCTGCATCCTACATGAACTCCAAGAAGAGCTAAACCCAAACATAAAACTACTGTTCAATCTCAGCCATTCTACAGGATATGTACCCAAAGAGTGGCGTACAGCAACAGTGGTCCCTCTCCACAAAGGTGGTGCCTCAACGGACCCTGGAAACTATCGCCCCATAAGCCTGACTAGCTTGGTCTGCAAAGCTATGGAAAGGATCATCATGGACCTCATAAATAAAGATATTGGGGACCTACAGACACCGGATCCTACCCAGTTCGGCTTTGTTAAGGGCAGATCCTGCCTCTTAAACCTGGTTGACTTCTTTAAAACAGTCACCAAGGCCATTGACGAAGGGAAGGTGGTCCACACAGCCTACCTGGACCTCGCAAAAGCCTTCGATACAATACCCCACTCGGGCATTATAGATAAGCTCACCAGCTTAAATATAAACCCCTATGTCACTAGATGGGTTGCAAACTGGCTCAAGGACAGAACCCACATGGTTAGAATTGCTGGAGCCATGTCAGACTCCAAACCAGTTACAAGTGGCATCCCACAAGGCTCAGTCCTGGGACGTCTGTTGTTCGGTATATATTTCTCGGAGGTACAGGCCAACACAGAAAGACTGTGGCTGACCAAGTTCGCAGATGACTGCAAACTGGGCGCCATAATCGACTCTCCAGCTGACACAAGCATCCTCCAAAAGGTCCTCATAGAAACAGACAACTGGTGCCAGAGCCATGGCCTCAAGCTAAACGCCAAAAAGTGTACAGTCATCCCCTTTGGCAAAAACAAAGTGCCCACAAATTACCACATAGGTGGTAATCCATTAAGTACAGAAGAAGTAATTAGGGACCTGGGGACCCAAGTTGATAGCAATCTCATATTTGACAACCACGTGGCCAAAGTGGTTAGAAACAAACTTCCAAACCAGTTCACTAGTAAGCAAAAGCAATCAGAACCTTGACTCCTAGAACGTAGTGAAAATTCTCCTTTATTCAAATTAATAATCCTGGACCACAAATGATAAAAAACGATAAAAGGTATGTTCTTACAACAATACTAAGCGCTTTCACCCTTCCATGTTAGGGCATCATCAGAGTACAAATTCAATTAACCAACAACGTCCCTTAAATATAAATTCCTTGATTACTTAATACTATCAATCAGCACACAATAATGAAGGGTGTATTCCTCATTAGTAGTGAATCAAGCATACATATAGAAACTAAATACCTAGTGAAGTCAACAGCCTAATATTTTATGTTCATGAATTACTTTGTCACAATGTAAATATCCTATTACCATCTAAAACTTCTTAAAACTACAATAGTCCTATTATTGAAATAACAATATTACATTGCAATAAATATTAAATTAATAATAAATATAATAAATATGACATATTAAAAATAGGGAATTTTAAAACATTTTTTAACAAATTTTAACCAATCATTAAAAAATGTAATGTATCTTGTTAATTCCTAAATCTCTTTCATGATTAAAAATTTTACAATATGTATGTAATATAAAACCAACTAAAAACTATAATCTGTATTTAAATAAATTGTGATTTTAACTTCAATATGCTTGCGATGGAGACTTGGTCATTAATACCAGGCCACCTGTTGGCATTTAATCTTAATTGCCAAATACATTCTTTAGCTTCCAACAAAGTCTTAATGTCACCTCCATTGTGCATCATAGCTTGAGGTATTCTGTCAATTACAAAAAATAAAAACTTTTTGAAATTCACACAGCCAGTACTGTGAATGTATAAAGCACTAGTTTGTTTCATAGTCCTGATGTCACTGGTGTGTTCAATAATTCGAGTTTTTAATTTCCTATGTGTTTTTCCTATATAGAAGGCTTGACAACTTGTGCATGTAGCAGCGTACACAACCATGCACGTGTTACAATCACAAACCCCGGGACATCTAATCGTCTTTTCATAATTAGAAATTAATAAGTATGGTCCATTGTTAATAAATCTACATATACGACAACCACCACATTTATTCATTTTAGATTTCATAATCATTTCATTGTATATAGGTTTTTCAAACAAATTCTTTAAAGTTTTCCCTTTACTAAAGGTGCATTTGGGTTTATTCCCCAAAATATTCCCTAAATCAATATTAATTTCTGTAATGATGTCCCATGAGTCGTGTAACACTTTAATAATTTGTTGTGCTTTGTCATTAAAAGGGATGACAAAAGTGTTGTGTCCAACACTCCTAACGTTAGATGTATCCTTGGATGGTAAACCATAGTGTATGATAGGTTTATATAGTGTTGATCTATTTCTTATTATATCACGACTAATTCTAGATACCAACTCCTCAGGGTAAGCTCTAGAAGTAAACATGTTTTTCAATTTAATAAGTTCTTTCAAAAAGGTGTGTTCACTACTAACTAATCTAGACAGCCTCACCATCTGGCCTTTTACTAGGTTTCTCTTCTGATGACTCGGGTGACAGCTGTCAAAATGTAAAAACGAATTGGAGTAAGTTTTTTTCCGATAAATGTTTGATTCTAATTTGTCATTCTGAATTGATATTGTAATATCTAAAAAGTTGATCTTTTCTAATGAAGTATAACTTGTAAATTTTAAAAAACTTGTTGTTAGCCCAATATATGTAATAAATTCTTTGAGCTCAGTTTCAGACCCCTTCCAAAAAATTAAAATATCATCCAAAAATCTTAAATATAACAAAATATTACTCCAAAATTTACAAGTAAAAACATGTTCCTCCTCCCATGCTGCCAAAACCAAATTAGCATAAATAGGGGCACATTTGGCCCCCATTGCAACACCATTTTTTTGTCTATAATGTTGACCATTAAAATATATAAAGTTATTTTCTAACACCAATTCAAGCATCTGTGACAACAATCTACACTCAGAGTTGCCGTAAGTGCTGTGTTTGTTAAGACATACTTCAAACAACTCAAGGCCTTCTTGATGTGGAATTACACTGAACAAATTAATGACATCAATGGTGACCATACAAAAGTCAAATTTACCATCAATAATATTTACAAAGTCTCGGATGGAATCCAAACAATGCCACGAATCTCTGATAATGTGTGGAAATTTTGTTAATACATTCTTACACTTAAAGTCAATAAAGGCTGCCAAGGCCTCAGTCTTTGATCCTATGGCAGAAACAATTGGTCTAAATGGAGGATTGTCTAAACGTTTATGAATTTTTGGAATCCCAAAAATAGATGGTATTATTGGGAATTCCACAGTAATATAATGATAAATTTGTGCATCAATCCTTCCATCCATCAAAAACTCATAAAGCAGCCAATCGATTTTGGTGTATGCCTTGTCTACATCGTGCCTATTCACCTTTTCATAGGTGTCTTCATCATCTAAAAGTCTAACCATCCTATTAATATAATCATCAGTCAACATAATAACCACCCCACCACCCTTGTCTGGTTTCATTATTCTAAACTTGTTGGTACTAGTAAGCTCATTCAGACAAAAACGTTCCGCTGAGGATAAATTGTGTGTAATACTTGTTTTTTCACTTAGTATCCTTCTTATATGTATCTCACATAATTTTTCAAATACGTGTATAGTGAGATTCTGAGGTGGTATAAAAGTGCTGTGACGTTTGAGTGTAATTCTACCATCTTGTGACACAGTATTGGAATCATGGAAAAAGACTTTTAAATTTAGTAACCTAGTGTATGTTTTTAGATTTATCAAAACATTGCCAATGTCCAACCTAAAAGTAGGCACGAATGTAAATCCTTTGCTAAACAAATTTAAGAAATTATTATCAAATGTTCTTTCAGTAAAATTATATAAATTAAAGCCCATGTGCGTTATAATCTTACTTCCAGAACCTATATTGTTTGCGCTGTTGTCGACACATACTGTATTCTGTTCTAAAACTTCAACATCCAAATTTTGATACATTATTAATGAAGTTTCAAGTTGTGTATCATCAGAACGGTCGACATCAACCTCACAATCTTTGTCCATTTGTACTACCATCTGCCCCTTTTGTTTCCTCCATTGTTGTAATTTCTTTGAGCATAATAATTCTGGCTGCCTTGTCTCTCCCTTATTCTCTCTGATCTCCTTAGGACTGGCTGCTCTAAAAAAACTGACTGTGTCTCATCATTAATATCAAAATTGCCTCTATACCGTGATTCATGGTCGGCGTTAGTGTTAAAACCATTAAAATTAGAATTAGAATTAGTATTAAAATTTGTATTAAAATTTTGACCATTCCCTATTACATTTGTATTGTTCCGATTCTGATTTTGTGACTTCATATTTTTATATTCCCTAAAATGATTGTATGCTCTGTTGTTTTTGTAATCATTAGTGTCTCTCTCAATTTTCATGTTCTTAATGTCTAAACCTTTAGTAATATATCTATCCAAATCTCTAAATATGTTTTCCATTTTGAACTTGTTGTACTCAAATAGAACATCAGCCTTGATACCTGTATCTAAATTACATAGCTTTTCCTTTAAAACATTAAGTTTATCCTTGTTGTTACAGATAATAAGTTTCAGAAGCTCAAAACCAGTGTTGTCATAAAGTCCCAAAAGTTCTGTAAAAAGTGGCGTACCTTCTGTAAACCCATGGGGCAACTTGAAAATACGTAGTCCCTTAGGGACTTGCTTTAATTCTAAGGAGCGTTCCAAAAAGGCATTGTCCATCTGCAGAGATTTAAAGGTTTTGAGTGTCTTTTCGAACTCTTCAAGTCGTGAATTCAGTGTGCCCTGGTTCCGAGATGTTACTGAACCCGCTCTATTCAGATTTGGTGCTGAAAGAAATTGAATTAAATCAATATTTCTGTTGGGCGAATGATTCCTATTCACATTCACTCTATGAACCGTCTGATTGTGATCTTTACTGCCATTAACATTCAAAGGTGGACCCGAAACATCACCTCTCCCTGACGTCACTGCCTGTCGCTGAGGACTAGCCGATCGTTGCCTGGCAACTACATTGTGTAGGCTGGTATTGGGAGTGGAATGTAGCGTAAAAAGCTGCTCTTGTGAGTCTGTAATGACCATCTCAGTTTCATTCCCCCCAAACCTTTGTTGTTCATTTAAAGCTTTGATAAGCTTATTAGTAATGTCCAAGTGTTCTTGTAGTAGCCACTGCATTACGTTAGTGAATTCTAATGTAAACCAATAGTCCGTTACTCAAAGTAAATTCAACAAGAGACAGTTCGTTAATAAGATCTTAAGCAGCACCGAGTTGTTGAATGTTAATCAAATGTTGTTCAGCATAAATATAAACCCAGTTCTTATTAATTGTCAAACTCTGTTTAGCTAAAAACCGGAATACGTTACTAATAGTGTTGTTCAATTGTTCCGTTAGGCTTACAACAATTAGTCTGTTCAATTCACAGTGTTGTAAACATAGTAACTGTGCAACGATTGCCAGCTGTAGTACTTAATGAACTTGCACTAACTAACTGTAATGATACAGCTTTTTCATTAAGTAAGCACTGAAGTAATACACAATTGCTTTAATTTCGTCACGCCCTTGTAAAAGCAAAAGCTCTCCGTTAGGCAGCTCACACTTGTATAATGAAAAAGTCAATGTTGAAAAGTTTTTACCGTAACGAAAGTCAGTACCAGTGTATACTGCTTCCTATGGTTCACTTAAACAATTTAATCGTACACGAACTTTGTTACAGCGTTTCTGCAACAGTTAATAAACAGTAACTCAGTGTCTCTGTATTGAGATTAAAGTCCCAAATTGTGTTATTATAAAAATAACATTCAAAAAAGGCGTTGCATAAAAATAGTACTTGCTTGTTCAGAGACAACTGACCCACAAAAGTAGCAGTTCAAATAAACTAGATGAAAACCATTCACCAAGCAGTTCGTATTGATCCAGCAACGGCGGGATCAATCAGGAAAAAAAGTTCATAACACAGGAACGTTGTTGTAGCGTTGTTCATCAAGAACCATCAAAATCGCAATGGTAGTAATTCAAATGAACTAAATATTACCATTTGCAGTTGATTCGTATTGGTCCGGTACACATCCACAATCTAGGTTCAATCAGGACTCTGAAAAAGTGTTCGTAACAAACTTCCAAACCAGTTCACTAGTAAGCAAAAGAAATCAGAACCTTGACTCCTAGAACGTAGTGAAAATTCTCCTTTATTCAAATTAATAATCCTGGACCACAAACGATAAAAAACGATAAAAGGTATGTTCTTACAACAATACTAAGCGCTTTCACCCTTCCATGTTAGGGCATCATCAGAGTACAAATTCAATTAACCAACAACGTCCCTTAAATATAAATTCCTTGATTACTTAATACTGTCAATCAGCACACAATAATGAAGGGTGTATTCCTCATTAGTAGTGAATCAAGCATACATATAGAAACTAAATACCTAGTGAAGTCAACAGCCTAATATTTTATGTTCATGAATTACTTTGTCACAATGTAAATATCCTATTACCATCTAAAACTTCTTAAAACTACAATAGTCCTATTATTGAAATAACAATATTGCATTGCAATAAATATTAAATTAATAATAAATATAATAAATATGACATATTAAAAATAGGGAATTTTAAAAAATTTTTTAACAAATTTTAACCAATCATTAAAAAATGTAATGTATCTTGTTAATTCCTAAATCTCTTTCATGATTAAAAATTTTACAATATGTATGTAATATAAAACCAACTAAAAACTATAATTGTATTTAAATAAATTGTGATTTTAACTTCAATTAGCAGTGGGACCTAGAATTGGGTTCTGTCCACTATACCTCAACAGGTGGCGTTGGCATCACCATGTCCACCATAACTCCACAGCTGGCTTTTGCAGCACCACTACATGCAGCATAAACATGCAGCACATCTGGGAGACAACCTGTCAGTACTGCCTCTACAACTCCTGCCCTACCTGTTCTACCAGAGTGAGGTAGCTCTGCCTCAGCTGTTAGTAGAGTGGTAGCTTATGTGAGCATTGGTAGAAATGGTGGCAATTTTGAAACTCAGGGGGAGCTCACAGGACTGGTGGTGGCTGTTATGTAGAGGGACCTCAATGCCCAAATCTGCAGGGTTGAAAAGGCCCTGCATCTTTTTGCCAAAAACGATGCCACAAACAGCACTGGCACATGCACATGATGCACAAGACAGTGATGACATTTCTGAGGCTGATTACTAGATTCTCACTGTTCTCAAGCTGGACATGGATGACCCTCCAATGTCTTCTACCTATCCCCAAATTGATGTCCTTCACTCTTTTGTGTCCATCAGCATCCCTCTCTGTCTTGTATGTCCTATATGTCTGCACCTGCTGCCTAACCTGATCTACCTACCTGATGCTTTCATTCCTAAGCACCATCCCCAAAATTCACCCCCTCAAAAAAAAATTGGGCAACTTTTTCACAAAAAAAAAAATGCTCTCTATACAGGGCTCTCCACTTTGTCTATGCATCATCTTGGCTCACTTGATTTTGTACAGCTTTCTATACGACATTATTTTGTTGTTCTTACCCATCACTGGTGTGATGAGTCTCCAAAGTAATGAAATTATTTGTACTCTTCTACATTTATGTTGAGAAGAAGTTGAAAGCTATGGTGTTCTCCTATCATCTTCCTCTAAATTCCTATATTCTTTCACATGTGTCCTCCCATCTGCTTGGCACCCCAATTTTCACCACTGTCCTATCAACCTCTTTTTCAAACATTTAGTCTGGTAAAAAATGAAATCACACACAACACATATGGTCAGAAATTGCCCATGGAAAATATTTCACTTTTTGTCCTCAACATTTGCATGGAGGTTGGCATGATGCACCAATACTAAGTGATGGTGAGTGGCATTTAACTTCCTATGGTAAAAGCTACAGATTTTAATTTCAGCCACACTAGTCTGGTTACTTTTGCACAAATGTGCTTATATCCATTGCAGTGAGAATACAGATTATAGGCAAATTAAAGACAACACTGTGAAATAGTTACAATAAGAGTTCTTAGGCTGATGGATGCAATAAAATAAAAGTTTTTATGTGGTTTCTTGAGATACAGTCCCTGTCTGTAGACTGGTGTCTTTGTAGTGTCATGTGTTCAATTACAGCTGTACGCCAAATTATTATTTTGTGACATTTTATATTCCTATCATATAGTTAAATGCAAATGTCTGTTTTTATCTTCCTTTCAAACATTTCAGTAACATATTATTTGAACAGTGCAGCATGAAAGCATTTGCAAAAACATTCCAACCCTAACAGGGAGACTTAGTCTTCTGTCTTTCGGCTTTTCCTGGTTAAGGGTTGCCACAACAGAACTCTGATCTGCTAATGATTGGCAGTGAATTTTTACAGTGTCGAGTTGCCAGCCCGGCACCCAAACTTTAAAGAAGGCACACCCACACATGCTCACACCTACCTGCATGTCTTTAAATTCATTCGACCATGAGGATGACATGCAGACTATGCATAGAAGGCACACCAGCCGTGAATTGAACTGGACAGCCTCTTGATTTGAGGTGACAATGCTAACCTCTGCACCACCACAGCTTATTAGTAAGGGACACATATTCCTGCTTATGTCTTAATGTTGGTTGTAATCTCTTACTCCTTGTCCCTATAGCAAACACTTTACTGTACAGAGCAAGGCAGATTAATAATGAGGAAATAAGTTTGAGTAACATTCCATGCAGATGTGCTTTCATGTCTCCCCCCCAAAAAAAAAATGCTGTTGCTATTTCTCTCTCTCTCTCTCTGTCTCTGTCTGTCCATCTCTCTTTGTTCACCTCTTCTGCATCAGTAAATTGTCACTGTCCTTCAGTTTTGTAATTTAAAGTGTGAGAAGTAGGAGTTCCTTTCTGCAGTGATAAGATAATACTCTATACAAAGATTTTTACATACATTCAAGGGTTCTAATCCAGGCATTAGCTAAGTGTTACTGATTGTTTTTAATACACTGTTTTGTGTGTAGTTTTTGCCTACATATTATTATGAGCCAGTATTACCCTGCTTCTGTCAAAAGCAACTTGGTCCCTGCCACCCTATCACCTGTCTATTTATCTTCTCTCTTTTATGTCATTTGTCTTCCTCCTTTGCATTAGTTCAGTGTCTTGCACAAGCAGCAATTGCAACTTAGGCTAAATGGAAGTAGACAGGTTTTGGCAAACTCTAGTGAGTTTTTGCCTTCAGCAGTATTTCTATAATGTCCTTCATGCTACTATGCTTAGCTATGTATAGTCAGCTTAATCCAGTTTTGAACAAGCTGAAGAGCTGAATGTACAGCATACAGTTGTCATGAGGGTAATGAAGAGTAATGCATACATTCAACTTTTCTGCAATTGGTTGTCACATGGGAAGTTTATGAAGTAGGAGTTCCTAAGTGTTGTGCTCAGATACCATTCAGGTCTGTAGATTTATCTTGAACTACTGTCAAGGTCGAAATCTAGATGTATGTCAAACTGTTTTTGAATGTTTTGTATGACTTCTGCATGTCCAAATGTTGGCTAAACTTTTCGTTCTTAACACACCATTATCTTGCTGCTATATTAATGTGCTTGTTCACTGTTGCAAAGCCTGCCTTGTACAAATCTTGCATGAATAATTATGATGATAATGCAAGCAGTGACATGCAAAGATTAAAGAACTGCAACTGTCATGACAAATATGTAAATCATGATGTGTAAAACATGGCCATAATGCATACCTGTTCTGTATTCCATCATGCTCTATATGTATACTGCTTCTTTGCATGAAAGTCACCCTAGAGTACCACCGACTAATGCTGATTTCCATTCCAAGTTCAGCACCTCAATGTATGATTACACATATGCTAATACTGCAGCCAGGCTTTTCAGGGTAGCCAAGGCATCACTAAAATAAGCACAAGTACTATCAAGATTTTAAAAGTATTCTGTAAAACGCAAGCCACAGTGAAAGGTATAAAAATATTTAATAATAAATAATGCAATAGAAAACATGAGAATACTAAATATCTAAGTACAATGAATATCAGAGTTTCAATCACAGGAGAAATAAAAAATAACACAGTTGGACAGATTCAAACAGATGCCGAAATATACTACTTAACTGATCTCACTATATTTTCTGACTGTCTAAAGAATAACTGTTCTCTGGCAAACTTAATTAATACAGCAAGGCAAGATTAGATGCTCAGATGCTTACTTCCACAAGGCAAGGTGATGAGCTTCTAACAGACTGAAGTGAACTCAGCTGAATTCAGCTATGATAGCTGTCGCTGATTTTTATATTGGGATCCAAAGAAAACAAAACAGGTTGCTGTGTGAGTTCCATCCTCTCAGTGCTGGTTATAGAATTACATCACATTTGATCGCCTGACTCTGGTACAATACATATTCAGAACTTTGCTAAGATCTGTTGCATTATTTGAAAATTATAGAACAATTTCAAAAACCTCTACTTTTACTTTAGAGAATTCTTTGTTTAAACATAAACATTTAATTAGTTATAACACTGTTGATACATTTTTAACACAAGCATCTGTACAAGTCAGTGTGATAGTCAAATGACACAAAATTATTTACAAAACTATAACTAACAATACTGGCATATGTTATACATGCATTCCCCTATTCTCCCTGGAACAGATGGCGATATCTCACATCAACAACCCCCCCCCCTTTGAAGACTTATATTAGCTTTTCAAGTGACTCTGGAAAAATGTTGCATCAGAGAAATGGGCCTATCTGGGAACTCATTAATGTATACTCTGTCTTGAGAGTCCGTGCATTGATATTGCTGTAATCTAGATTTTCTAACACAGGAGGTCTCCCCAAAGCCCCTTTAAGCTTTTGGAATGCCTGCTCACAGGCTGGAATCCACACTACCTTATCTAGCCTATTTTTCCTTTCCAGGTCTGCGAGGGGGCAGCTATTGTACTATAATTTTGAACAAATGTTCTGTACAACCCTACTGTCCTGAAGAATGCCCTCACCTGCTTTTTGGTAACAGGGCCAGGACATGGCCAAATAGCTTCCACTTTGGCAGGTTCTGACCTAATCTTATCACTCCCCACTCTTTTCCAGGTAGGAGACCTCTGCCATACCCACCTGACACTTACCTGGCTTAATAGTCAATTCTGACCTTTACAGTCTGCCCATGACCTCCCTGACATGCTAAGGCTTCATCATGTAAATATAGCACAATTTATGCCCCTGACTCCTGCCTAGCAGGTTTACCTTGTAATTAACTTTACTGACCTACCTTACCACATTCAAGGATTCTTACCAATGCAGCCGGCAGCTTACTGTGTCTGACAGGAATGAGCACCATAAACCTGCTGTCCAATAGCATACTCATTGGCTTGAGCATTCTTGTCATACTAGTCCATTTTTTGCTGTTGAGCTCCTGCCAGGTTCTCCTAGGCCAAACCCATGAGCTTCCTAAGCCTTGTCCTGATGTTTAAGACATATGCCACAACAGACTCCTTGTGGGATTCACACTTACCCCTCCACTCATCTCAAATCATATCTAAAAGCCCCCTCACCCCATGCTCATACAGCAGTTCAAAGGGTGAAAAACCTGTGGATTTCTGAGGTACCTCTCTGTATGCAAACAGTAGATGGAGCAAATATTTGTCCCACTCTCTCTTAAACTAGTCTGCAAATGCCCATAGCATGGTCTTTAGTGTAGAGTTTAACCTCTTCACAAGACCATTAGTCTGGGCATGGTAGGGGTTGGTCTTTAGGTGCTTAACCCGACAATGCTTCCACAGACAAGTCAGCAGGACTGACATGAAATCGGCACTGCTGTCAGTGAAATCTACCCTTTTGAAAATTTCTAACAAAGCATTTACCACCTTCTCTACTTCGATGGAGGGGGTCTATATTATAGTGTCTAAAGACGAAGTAACTGAACACGTCTTTATCAACACATAGATATTGACCTTTGCAAATGCCAAATGGCCACATCAGTGAATTTTTTCCCATGGGGAAAAATTGCTTGGCTGAAAACACACACACCAAACTTTCAAACCCTACACAGTGGTGGGCTTTGCCCCTTACACCTCTCCTGTCTAAATATACCAACTCCAAGACTGCACTACAGTGGAGAAAAGGGCAAATCCACATTGATGGCCAAGTGATTTTTTCCCCCTGGGGAAAAATTCGCTGTAATGGCCATTTGGCAGTTGCAGAGGTCGATATTTATGTGTCGATAAAGATGTGTTCAGTTACTTCATCTTTTGACACCATAATATAGACCTGATGGAGGACAGAGCTACCATCTCAGGGTATCTAGTAGCAAAATCTGCTACCACTAAGTTATACTTCTTCCCTGTGGAACTTGAGGTATTCAGAGGCCAAGCAATACCCATAGCTGCCCTCTGAAATGGCTCCTCAGTCACAGGCAAAGGCATCAATGGAGCCTTGACCTTGTCCCCTGCTTTGCCTACCTTTATGGACTTCTCACAGGACCTGCAGTACCCTGCTACATCGTTTGCAATCCCAGGCCAGTAAAAGTTCTGCATAATATGTCTCTTGTTATGCTTTATGCCCATATGAACTACAAAAGGAATATCCATGTGCTATGGCTAGAAGTCCCAGTTGGTAGGCTCTGGGCAATACCAGCTGCTGTACTACCTCTAGCCATCCCTCAGGGGTCCACTATCTATACAGTAACACTTTTTTCCAGTATACAGACTCCCCTTTTCCTTCAGCATCAGGTGTCTCCTTAGCTACCTCCCTCAAACCTCGTGCAGTATTGCCCAAAAGCTGAGCCTGTCTCAACTCAACTTTTGCGACCCCTCCCAGCTCCCCTTCTGCGGGAAGCCTAGTATCTTCTGGCAACAGTGCCTCACTGTCAGACTGGGTACTATCACTCACCTCTGTCCTTGCAGTCACCCTGTCCATGGGACTATCAGCACCTATCAGCAGCTGTGTCTAACTTTCAGGCTCACCACTACAAGGCAGCTCCCTCTCTGAAATAGCCACCAAACCTGTCTGTGTGTAACTGTATGCACACAACATACTGAATTATCAAAACCATTCCATTTCAAGACATTTTCAGGAACATCCTCAAACACAACTACCATCTGTGCATTTTTGGAAGAAAAAGTGATCCTGGCATCGGATTTTTTTATTGAACAAGACTGTGCATCTGTATTTTATTAAAACATCTGAAAGGTAACACTGGCTTTGTTTTTTCCTGTGGTGGTAATTTTGTGTGCTGTAGTTTTGGTGGTGAAAACACCTACCTGTTTATTTCCTTTTCCACCCTCCCAGTCAAGGTGAACCCTGGCCAAAGGCTTTTGGAATGGGATCCCTCCTAAAGGTCTGATTGGAGTGGACTGCCCAAGCAAGTACTACTCTTCTTTAACCACTGCAGGCTTCACAATTGTTATGTCAGAGGCTGTGCCTCTCTTAGCAGTGGTCTGTCTTCCATCCCCTAATATAGGATACAAACTCTGGAGATAGAATGCTACCCCTTTTGTCTCCAGGCAACTTACTACTGACACACTGTTATTCACACTTGCTGGCTCCCTCACCTTTTGTTCCCCACCTTGCTTCAGTGCTCATTTGTATGCTACATTGCCCCTCTAGTAATGTTCAAAACATCTAACCCCTGATCCTGGCTGTGTACCTGAACTAGTGGCTTTCCCTGTTACTGCTAGATGCTGTTGAAGTGTTTCAGGCTACCTACCAAGGGTTCCCTTATATCCTTGTGCAGTAATGGGTATCCCTTCTTGTGCAGTGATGCTTTACTTGCTAAGTAGAGATCTCCTTTTCGCCCTGCTAATCTGCAGAGTTACACTCCCAGTCTGTCAACCAGATTATGATATCCTCAGATGGAGTGCTAAAGGCTTGTTCCCTCACCAAAAGGTCTGCCAGTCTTTCAAAAGTGGTAAACTGACAATCACTAACCCACCTATGAAAATAAGTGTTTAACTCAGCAATGTAATCACTTATACTTTCATTTGCCTTGCGTCTATGCTCACAGAACTTTTTTTCTGTAAGTTTCAGGTGTTAACTTATAACAGTTCAATAAACATTCCCCCGGATTCACGAATCCTCCATGTAAGACTTAATAAGTCTTACTCGGAGGCTGCAGTTGAACGGTATGACATCAGCATGCCATGAATATTCATGAGGGCACGCTGACTCAACCGTAAGTCTTACATGGACCGGGTAGGAAAGCAGGGGGCATGTCCAACTGCAGAGCAGTCTAAACGGCCATGCCACTGCAAGGTTTGTAAAAGGAAAATGAAAATACACAAGAGTGAGTCCGCTCAAATGTCCTTGCACCCAACACCACACTCCCTGACATTGTAAACCCCCATCACAGTTATGAAAAGTAAAAAATTAATTTTGTTTTTTTTTAATTCCCAAAATAGCTGCCCGTATTTGCGCGGGTGTGTGCGGGTGTGCCCATTGCTTAGCTGTAGTTAGCAATTCCAAAATGGAAGAGCATAAGAAAGAATGTTTATGGAAATCACACCAAATAGCAATAGTGTAATGGTAGAGCGTTTGCACAAAGAAGAGGCATTCACAGTTCGAGCCCTACCACTCCCCTTCTTATTTATGTTTTAAATCAGTACATGGAATAATACCTGACACATATGATTAAAATATCAGTAAAAAGCTGTGAATTGGCCAATGTATCAGTGAACAAAATATTAAATTTTTAAAGGATCCTGATACACAATTGCTTGCAGTTAAGCAGCGCTTTACCTAGCGCAATAGAGTTGCCCATAGTTTAATAGCGCTTTACCCAGTGCAATAGAGTTCCCCAAAGTTTAGGAGCGCTGTACCAGTGCAATAGAGGTGCCCAAAATTTAAGAGTGCTGTACCCAGCACAATAGAGGTGCCCATAGCAAAATAGCACTTTACCCAGCACAATGTGTTTGCGCAGACGTGCACTGTGCCAACCAGCACACCATAGGGCAACGTGGAGCAACGTAGAGCAAAGTTGCTTAAATGCAGCCACACCCCCTAGCCTGTCTGGACAGTATGAAAATAAAATGAATGACAAGGTTCGAACCCATGACTCTGTGCATCATAATCAAAGCACAGAACCACTAAGCCATGACAACTTAGGAGAAACCGCAACTGTTAACATACATATACTTAGTAATGGTAGATTAACCATTACTAAGCAGGTCTACAGTCAGCCGAGAATTTTCAAAAATGGCCAATCACAAAAAAGTGTGGGAAATGCAGCATATTTAAGCCCCATAGACGGGAATACTCACCATAACTGATTGTAGCTCACATATGCAGTTAGAATGGCTGGTGCAGGAGAGGGTACACGCTTACGAGTGCAACGATGGGGCATCGAGGAGTCGAAATACATGGTTTGGCTCCTTGTCCACCGTCATGAGTCAAGACTCCTGCAGGGCCAGTTCCAAGGGATGGAGTACAAGGCAGAGGCTTGGATCTGGTTAGCTCATGACCTCACCAGTGTCACAGGCATTCCTTAGACTGGTGAGCAGGTCCGTTACCACCATGCAGACCTGAATAGACGGAAGCAAGATCGCCTGAACCAATGGATACAGGAGGCCCGTGGGATGCAGGATGCCCCATGACTGAGTAGGTAGCCATGGAATACAGTATGTAGGAATTGATAATTGATTCTGTATAATGGATAGGTATGTCTCAATATCCCTTAATTTACTTTACAGCTGCAGGTGACCGTGCTGCGAATCAGCAAGCCTATGCAGATAGGCTGCTAAGGCTGCGCCACTAGGCAGGTTAGTGATTATTCTGCATGTATTGTTATATAAAATAGGGGAGTAAGCATGAAATAAAGTGTTGTAGTCCAATAATACATCCATAAATGGCCTGAATAACTACTCTGCATGTACTGTCAGATAAAAAAGTTAGAGAGCCAGAAAAAGAGTGTAGTAACCCATTTAGAAAGGTAACATATGTTCGGAATAATATCTCTGCAGATACTGTCATATAAAATAAGTGAGTGAGCCTGAAAAAGAGTGTTCTAACCTATTAATAAAGGTATAATATGTCTTGAATATGTCTTCCATATGCACCATTATAACAAATAAAGGAGTGAGCCTGTGGAAAAGTGTGTAATGTCATTAATAAAGGTCTAAAACCCAGAGTGTGTCTGTGTCACTTAGTCTCAAATGTTGTTGTACCCTTGCATTATACAAATAGTACTGTTTTAAAAAGTGCTGGCAACCCAGAGTTGTGCAGTCCCATATAAAGTGGGTGATGGAAGTGCTAGTAGCTGTAAAGCATATATACAGTCCTCAACAGTCAGTTACTGGCTGGCATGCATAAGTAAATCTGGCACACAAGTAGCATGCTAATTTGTTCACCAGAAATGTGAGTGTGTGTCAAGAAATGCAGGGTTGTGTACAAATAGAAGTGAAAATGTCATGTGAAAAACATCCAGATATGTAGATAAAGAAATATAAATGCAATCAAGGAACATGTAGCAGTAACATCTGCATCTTGGATAGTTAGTATGTCAGATATAGGTCAGGCATATATTGAACTAGCCAAACCCATTACATAACCTAATGCATGGTGGCAAGTGTAATAATACATGTAGGGGATATAGACCTGCAGTTACTAGGAATGTAGTGTAGACTAAAAGTAATTATAAGATGTTAATCGAGGTTTTTTTTCTACACCTTACTGTATGTACATAAACCATGCAATTCCACACCTCAATGGGTATGTGTAATCTTAAATATTTGTTGGGACATATGTCCTATTGTTCTATAAATATTTGCATTCACATTGATGCATGTGCCCTGTTCAAACCCTACAATCATGGTGGCCTGTTGCTACCAAACATCCCTGCATGCTATTGGAATATCCACTGTCGTTCAATATATGCATGTGTTATGCTTGCTGTTCGACTGTTGGAACCTTGGTGTGTTGGGTTAATGGTAATATTACTGCATGCTGTTACAGCTAATCTGGAATGCTGTTGTTTATTTTGCAATTAAACACACCTAATCACAGAACGTATGGGAAGGCCGGTCCCAGTGGACCCACCTGTCCCTCCTCAGCTGGCAAGTGCACCTGGCACCAGCAGGTCCCGTGCCCAGCCCAGGCTCCCCTCCTCCATTGGTCCTGTGCCACCTTCGGGTGGAAGCACTGCAGGGGATGTGGCACGTCCCCCCATGCAAGCATGGGCAGAGAAGGGCCACCTGTCATCCTTCGAAGGGTCTGGGCTGTGGTGCATAGGAAGATCCGGCGTTCAGTCTCTGATCCCCTATGCCAGCTTGAGGCGAGAGTGGCGCATCTCATGGGTGAGCCTGCCCATCCTACGCAGCCCCCAGGACAACCACCCTCAGGGCTGTGAAGGTGCAGTGGTGACTGCCCATGGCTGGGGATCTCAGTTCCACTGTTACCATTTGTGGGCTCATGGGCTTGCGATTTCCAAACATCTTTCCCTGTCAATTGTGTTCACCCACCCCATGTATCATACACCGCCCCTGTATGTGTCTTGTCTGTTTACCTCCCAACCTACCTCCCCGAACATACCTACTTCCTCTATCTCACTTTCCACTCTCACCTGAAAAAAAAAGGCAATCTGTAACCACAAAAAAATTATGCCCCATACATAGCTGCCCATTTCACACACATGTCCACTGGACATGTAAACTGATAATTATAATTGGCAATACAACATACTTTGTTGTCCTCACCCCTCTCCCAGAGGTGGAAGGTTTCAAATTTCACTCCAAATTTATTGCATATGCACAGCTGTTGCTGGTAAAGAAATGGTCAGCTATGGACCGTCGCTAAACCCGTCCTGCACATCCCAAGCTTGTTTACCTACTGTCTGCTCATCTTTGTGCCCCCTTTTTCACCACTTACCTATCTTCCCATTTTCTTTTCTTTAAAAGAAATTAGCGTGGGGGGTTAGTGGGAGTAAGCACTTTTAAGTGGTAGTAAGCGGGTTTAAGTGAGTGTGCGCATGTGTGCGCTTAGCTAAGCATTGCTAAGCATCGCGCAAACCCATGCAAACCTGCTTACTACTGCTTAAAAGTGCCTTAGTCACTCTATGGAAGGGCCCTTGTTCTGCTCAGCAGCAAAAGCAAAGACCTCTGTCAATCTCGAACCCCAGACCATTGACACAATAGACTGCATGAATTATCACTAAGCCATAGCAGATATACAAATAACTTGAAGCTGACATAAATATATCATGCATTACAATGAGGGAATGTAAATGGAAATTAGGAATGGTATAACACAAATCCTGTTCTGTTGGTCTTTACCAGTAGTTGTTGTGGAATTGCATGACATGACTGTGAAAAGAGAATCAGCCATCCAAGCAGGGAATAATGTTACAGTAGCACCTTACAAACACCACACAGTATCAGACCAGGATAAATACTGGCAAAGTTGATTAGGGCAGAGGCCAGACACCCCAAATTTGACTGCTTTACAGGGACGTCCCTGATTTGTAAACAAATGTTAGCTGTGCCCCACTGAATCACTCTGGAAAGTACTAACTTTAGGCAGACAAGTGTGGAATCACACGTAATGAATAATCTCAATAGGTGAGAGTAGACACTGCTTGCATGTCAGAAAATGTGTAGGTATACATATGCTCTGATTTCCAAGAAAGTCTCAACTGCAATATGTCTGTAATATATTGCAGGTGTATCTAACATATATGTACCTTTCACTGAGGCCTTTCAAATACATACCTGAGAGTATCTGAGGCCTGGCAGTGGCAGAAACACACAGGCATATCGGCATTACTGCTGTTACACACTTTGGAAGGAGTTCCACAAGTATGCCCTTATGTAGGAGTATAACACAGAAATATCACAGGATGCAACCATGTACTGCTAACAACCAACTGTGACAATGCCAATGTGCCAGTGCTGAAAAGACTAGTGTGGTGCACAGACAAAGTATAATAGGCTAACCTCTAGCTACCATCTGGATATGTCCACAGTTAGGAGCTATGCAGACAGACTACTTGCCTTGATAGAATAACAGGTACACAGCAATCCTGTATGTTCAGCAAGATAAACCTCACATGGTAATAAAAAGTGCTCTTTGCAGTTCTGCACCCCTACCCAAAGGTACAACACACCTGTGTATTCAGGCAAAAACCGAGGTGTAGGTAAGCATACTCAGTACTGAAATATGTCCAGTTGTGTTGAGCAGCCTGTGCTAATTGCAACACAAACAAACCACAAACTGTTCAGAGGTGAGTAACGTAATAATTACAGTATAGCAGTTCACAAACACTGCATGTGCCACAGGAATACAGTGCACTAACCACATTTGTATGGCAGTTAAATGTCTAATTCAGAAAGAAAGTACATACTCCCATGTATCCTGTGTTAGCATTTGGAAGGGTGAGTACATGTCTACACTGAGAAGTGGGTACTGGATGCAGCCACATTCAGGTTTGAGTACTACATGGATATCACTGGCTACACCCCTAGCTTCAGATAAGAGACATATACCAACCTTCTGACTGACACAACGGTGTCCAGAGCAAACAAGCATGGGCCCCACCTTGGAAAGCTGAAAGGGCTATGCCTATCTAAGCTAGCATTTTGTAGCAGTGGGCTGCAATCATAGTGAGTAATGCAATCAGCTCACAGCAGGCTACATGCAATTACTGAATGGTGGGCAGCAAATGGTGCAGAGGCTGTCACATGCACAAGTGCAGATACCTAGAAAAGCAGGCTGCACCTGCTGTCCACACATGCAATAATATCATTGCAGATACAGGGAGAGAGAGCAAGAGTGAGAGAGAGAAACACAGACAGAGACAAAGACAACAGAGAGAGAAACTGAGACAGAAACAGAAACATAGGGAGAAAACCCAAAACAAACAACCAACCAAAAAAAAAAACCTACAAAACTGCAACAGACGGAGCAGGGAAATACAAAGGTAAGGTATGTGTAACTCATATGTATGTGTTGGCATGTGGTATATGTTCCTGAAGAGTACTCTACACACTGCAAATCATCCATGTGTGGCACCAGTACGTATCTTTCTGTATCTGCATATGTGCATAGGGCAAGGGACATACTGCAACTGTTAGTGAAGGGTGGACAGATATCTGTTGTTGGAGGTTATGTGCATATATCTATGTAGGTCGTAGTGTGTGGCATATAAAACAGCATGCAGTGTTGATATATGTCATGTGCTGGTTAAACGCTGTGGGACTGATTTGTCAGATCTGCTGTGTTACAGCCAGTGAGACCTGCTAAAGCTACATGGGCCGAGGACACCCACATGCATTCTACACAACACTGTGCAATATAATCACATAACTGTACATCCCACAACTGTCACATAACTGATATCTCCACCATGAAAGGTGGACTGTACATGTTCCTATATGTACATCTATGTGTACAGCACTGGATGTGTACATGTATGTATATAGATATGTATATATATATATATATATATATATATAGAGAGAGAGAGAGAGAGAGAGATGGGGCCATATGTACTGCAACAGGTGTGTAGACAAGTGATGATACTGCAGTGCCATTCCTCCTTTCCAAAACACTGTACCCATTAACTACCACATATGTACAGATCTACCCAACACCGAAGGTGTGATAAGGGAACATGGGACACAGGTGGACAGTAGCCACCTCTTTGATAAAGACAGTGCCACACTAGACCTGTGATCTGTCTGTGCGGTATGTGTCATGATAACAGGTGTGTCATCTAGGGAAATATAGGTCAGTGTTCCCCTCTACTCATCACAATGCCCTGTGTGATATGTACCTCACATGGCAACTACAGCAGGTGGAAAGGCCACAGACATACCTCACAGAGGGTAATACTGGCTGCAAACAGATGCCCTATGCAGACTGACTCACAAAACCACATCTAGACTGTATTGCATACCGGCCACACAGAGGTGACCTCTGCCGGACATACAGAGGTATGTCACACCTATAGCTGGGTGACAACCACCATGGCAACATATCACAATCCCTCCAGGATACACACTCTAGGGTCCTAAACCTCATCAGCTCACTAAACAGCACATGCTGGAGGGATAGGTTCCTATCTCAGAGATATGCCATACACTGGAATAGACCACCTAGCAATAGCAAACAAGGCTCCTCATTAGCAGTTGTCATAAATACCCCTGATGATTGTTTGGGAGATTGGTAATACACCCCAGGAACCCCCTCTGTGGTTCTGGTTGGCAGGGGCAAGTGAAATCAAAGCACATGTGTATCAAAGGCCAGGGTAGCATATGGCTAGGCTGCCGTAGGCCCTAGGGCCAATAGCATATAACCTACCTATGACACTATGCACTCACACACGTACTCAATGCAATACCTGCTATGTGAGGTTGAATAAGTGTAACACTGAATATGTGCAAGGTCTGTAAAGGTGTGAGAGGTTAGTGTGAAGTTGTACATGGCATGGGAGTGTCTATCCTAGCTGTGACGCCAGGGAATGATGTGTATTGTACTGTTAGGCAGACATAGTAGTATGGCATACGATGTGACGTAGTTCCTTGTTGATGACCATGTTGTCTCATTGTAGGCTAAAGCAATACATGTATGCTTAGTGAGTGGTACTGCTGGTGAATCCAACTCCCATAGGAACTGTAGTACTACCTGAAGCTGCAGGCCTAAACAGCACAGTATGGTGTGTGTTCACATTGCTTGGAAACACTGTCTTCTGAGTTTCCTGTAGTCTGCACAGAGGACAACACTCAGGCATAAGGGTCTGTAAGTAGTGGCACACAGTACTGTATGGTACACAGGTAATGCTCATCTGTGTTGGCATACAGTGGTGCGTTGTATGTTTGTCTGATGTGTGTGTAATTTTGCCTGTACCATGGCTGCAATCATATGTGTGTTACAGGGTATACGTGTGTATCCAGCAACATATATACTCTGTTACAGCAGTATGCCACCTATAGTAACAACTGTACACATATGTTAGGCAGGGCTATGGCATCAATGACTAGTGTGGTTGACTAGTACTACTGTAACTGTACTTTACATTCATTGCACTGGATGACATCTCTGTTCATACATTGGCGTGATATATATACCCCTGTGTCGAGGTTGTGCATTGTGTCACAAAAAGTGTGCCGGGTACTGTTGTATAGTGGTATGATATATGGAATATGCCAGGCACTGTTTGTCAGTTGTGGCCTGAGAACCAATAAGTGGTAGTGAACGTGTGTAACCTCTGACACAGAAATGGATGGTATATATGTCAGTAAAGTGATATCTTTGGTTAAAGGTTTAAAGTGTGCCACAGGACTTGCGTACACATATTGTTCATATCTTTTTCAGCCAGATGGCCCACCAACACAATCCATCGTATACAGCAGCAGAGGAAGATGAAATTGTCCAAAGCCTGGTGCAGCAGTACAGTATGCTGTTTTCCCGAAGCAGCCAGCACCAGCAGGAGCGGACTGCACTGTGGCAGGATCTTGCTCGTCGGGTAAATGACATAGGCATGCATAACCAGACATATGGGCAGGTACACCATCACTGCAGTGATTTAATTAGACATGTACAGCAGCGTGCATCTGATATCCAAAGACAACAGCTTGCCACAGGTGGTGGGGTGGCCATCCACCCCCCCCTCACCAGAGTGGAGGAGCTACTCCTAAGCATGGTGGCTCCTGGACAACAGCAGCAGCAACCTGTGACATGTGTTGTCATGGAGACCGGAGCCACCCAGCATGTTCTCATGGAGCAAGCAGGTAACATGCCCTATCTGTAGACTACAGTTAACTGTATTGTTAGATTATGTCTATGTGAGATGTGTACTGTGTGTTTAGCAGTTGTGCTGCCTAGTGTCATGCAATACTGATATTTGGAATATTATCTCTACACCTGTGACTGTTGACTGTTGTTCCACTGTAGTTTAGCATACCCACTGTAGCAATGCCACAGTTGTGGCCACTGACAAACTCTCTCATATTCTCGTAGGTCCCTCTGGTGTGACAGCAGGGCAGACAATCCATGCTTGTGAGTGTGGTATAACTGCAATGTTGGTAATGAAATGTGCATATCATAGGTGAGGTGTAGGCCATGTACACAACACACCTACGCATAATGCATGCCGTGCATGTTTGCTGTAAGACGTTGCACAGCTCAGTAATGTCAGTAGCTGCCTCAATAACATGCAATACACAGAGCATCAGACACAGTTGTGGCAACACCATACTGCACATTGGATAGGCATAGTTGCTATAGCTGTACACAACATAACACATTTATCATATGCAGTACACAAAAACATGCTACATATGGTGTTACCACACACCCGCTGTAAGTTCACACTTCAGTATCCCACATGTCATCCACTCACACATGATGTACCTCAGGGGTAGAGGCCTATCATGGGGCTGTGCAACACTCTTCAACACATAACACAGTTGTGTTAGGCAATGCTCCCTATTAGGCACCTCACACACCCATGTACAAAGTGGCTGTGTAATTGTGAATGTAGCCATGGCACTTCAGTTCAGGTACAGCATGCTAGGCGGTGGTCTGTCACACATTAGTAGCCATGAGTGACCACAGTATGCATGATGATGATGGCACATGGTACTACACCACATCCAGTTACAGTGACCACAGTACTACACATAGTAGTCATTGGTTTGCACCTCAATGTTATGTGTGTGCAAACATATGCACCTATACACAATATGCATAGCATGTTGTGTGTGTGCTTACATATGCCAGTATACACAATATGCACAGCAGTCGCCATATGTACAAAGTGTCACATATATGTCCTGGAACGCTATTGGGTGTATAGGTCACATGACACACATTGGGTATGTGTAGTGTTTAATATTACAACCATAACCACTGTACAAGTGCCATGTTGAGCATTGGGATTCCTTCACGTCTACATGCACCACTCATCCCGTGTGTGTACATAGCATGCATGTGCTACACCTGTGCCCACTATTATCTGCTATGGACACAGACACTGTAATCACACATGGCAATCTATGTGCCACACAGATAACACATGCAGCCATGGTATGTATACCTGTGAGTGATGGTGCACAGGACATTGCAGAGCTGATAATACATGCACAGCTATGTTGTGTCCATGTACACATTGTGTTCCAGGGTGTTGCCAATCACTGAACAACTACACACATGCATCAAAGCCATGTATAATGTCATTAAATAAGGCAGTCTACACTTGCACTACATGGTCTTGAGTAACACATATTCTGCATTTTATCACATGTGAGGTGACTGTTTGCCTTGTGATACTGGCACCCACCTTCACCCATTATTGAGTATGTGTTGGATTGCTGGTGTGTGTGTGTGTGTGCGTGTGTGTGTGTGTGCGTGTGTGTGTGTGTGTGTGTGTGTGTGTGTGTGTGTGTGTGTGTGTGTGTGTGTGTGTGTGTGTGTGTATGTGCTGTAGTGAGGAGTGTATTTGTGTGTATGTGTGTATGTGTGCATGTGTGCATGTGTGCATGCGCTCATGTGTTCATGTGTGCATGTGTGCATGTGTGCATGTGTTCATGTGTTCATGTGTGCTAACATCATGTACAGATTGTAAAGTGTGTTTCCTGTCTTCCTCTCACAGGTGCTGAGTTTGGGGTGGCTGAAAGCAGCAGGGAACCTGAAGTCACTGCCACTAATAGTGGAGATGATGAGACATGTATTTTGGCACAGGAAGGTTTGACAGGGTCTGCCGTTGGTCCACCAATTGACAGTACACAGCGTTCAACCCCATCTATGTGCACACTCATACTGCCAATACATCCCTCATCACCAATGGCCCTAGCCGAGGGACAGCATACCGTTGGCATTGACCAGGAGAGTGTGGTACCCATGGCACTTGCATCCCCTCACAGCAGCCATAGCCGGATTCCTGCAATGGTACCACATAGGGGGATGTCCAGGGGTTCTTGGGGGAGCACCACTGGTCGTATTGCCCCTGGCAGACGTGCCCCCAAAGGTATTACAACCTCCAGTATGGTCCGGGCTGTAATGCAGGCACAGGCACGTATGGAACGGTACACCAGACAGGGACTAAGGGTTCAGAGGGCCCATTACAGTGCTATCAATGACAGCATCCGTGACCTTGCCGGTGCCATCCGGAATTTCACCAAGGTCATTGATAGACATTGGGGGGAGACAATAGACACCCTCCACAATGTCTCTTCCATGAGCCAGGTGAGACGTCGACGCAGAGGCATGCCAGGAACAGCAACAGCTGGCATTCTACACGGACGGCACATAGATCACAGCTGCTCCTGTAGTGGCAGTACCAGCACCAGCAATGTTGGGGCTGGCCTGTCTATTGGCCGTCCTAGTAGACCACATGCACGTGGCTCTGGCCAGTCCCAGCAAGGACATGGGTTCAGTCATCATACCTCTGCCTCTGATGATAGTACCCAGATGGGGTTGGTACCCAATACTGCCCGTAGCACCCCTGCCAGGCACAGGTACCGTGTCCGTGCCCAGAGACAGTGATCTATACAGTCTAGCAGGTACAATCTGTGGCTGTCCCACAACCTCCCGTATATGGCAGCCACATGGTGGAGCTGTGTGCCTGCAGACACACACACAGTAACCAAACAAGTAGGGCTCACACATACACACACACATTACATCAACATTGGCCCATGCTGTACTGTTGTCCCTCACACACACACAAACACACACACACACACACACACACACACACACACACACACACGTACACACACACATACACACGTCGATTGGATGGGTCAATGTCGGGCTCTGGCAAACCAACAACACATCCTATGCATATGATGACACCTGTGCCACCTCCTGTCATCTGTAACATTGATGCAGGAACAGGCTAACATGGTTCTGATGCACAGGGTGACATTATAGCAGTGTAGCAATATTAGCAAGTTGTCAACTAGAAAGTGTAATGATATCCTTGTAGGTATATCTGAGCAACCATTATGCATCACATCTCTGATTGTCAATGTAGCATTGTTTACACCAGTGTTAGGTCTAAGTATGTATTGTCCACCCATGTGCCACTTGGCTGAAGTGTACAGTGTTGCCAGAATGTGTTAGTGAGTGAACAGTACATGTGTGGTGTGTGCATTATAGATTAGCAGGTGTACATCTGTGAACATGGTGGGTGTGCACTGTCTGCATGTATGTGCATAGTGGACACATGGAGCATGTGACATACCCTGTTGTACACATTGTTAACATCTCATAGTATCTTTCGATGACCAGTATGCATTCTACTACAGATATGTACTAACATGGGTACACATGTGTGTATGACATGGGTTGGCAGTATGCTGTGGGTGATACTGTTGATACCTGTCAATGATTTGCAGTCTGGTAGTATACACAACCTCAACAGCATGACTATAACCAATCATTAGATGATGTCCTGACAAATGACACACAGTTGTAGGGAACTCATTAACAGTTGGGTCATTTCGGTACTATACTATAACAGTGACCAGTGGTATTGACCTCCACCCGTACCTGGGACCACACCTGTTTGGCATATAGCTCTCTTAGGTACATGCAAACACACTGGGGATATGTCCATCCACATCTGGAAATGCATGCATTGGCCTACAATGCATTCCCTGGATGGGACACATGTCCTATACAAGGGTATCATACAGACAGCTACCTGTTGTCCAATTCATGCTGTATAGCAGTAAGCCGACTGTGGCATAGTCATTCACATTTACTATACATACTATCCCATTAGTACCACATAGGTGGTAGCCCTCAACATGTATGTTGGGTAACAATGTGTACATACAGCCACGTGTTATGTCATCTGTACCTTGGTATCCACATATCCATAGGTATTGTGGAGTCCCTCGGTGTGTCACATAAGACATTAGGGGCCTGAATGCATATCCGCAGGGCTGTTGTACACCTATAATGACTGTCCATTATTACCAGTCGTTGTTGTGTATGAACATGTCTGACATATACCCCAGGCATGTACCCTCACTCACAGTACTCTATAGTAACTGTCATGGGTGTGTGTGGCACAGATGATCTTGGACACAGATCACTACAGTGGCCGGGCTTGTCACATACATACATGTGTGACCTATGATCTGAGAAGCAGTGGCACAATCTGTCAAAGGAAACAAATGTATTCATGTAATATGCAGGCTTCACACCTATGTACTGATTGAAGTCACATGTACAAATATTTATTTGCCATGCAGATACCTGATGTGTGCAATACACATACTGTTTTAATCATGATATGTCATACCATAGTAAAAGCAAAACCCACACGGCATTGACCAACTGTGTCACACATACACACTCAACAATTGCAGGTTTCAACCCCCTACCTAACTATGTTATGATACTAGAGACATACGCATTAACACGGCACGCTATATACTTTGCTGGGTGGGTTTTCTTCTCCTGCTATATTTGTAGGATGCTGACATCATCAGACATTCCAAAGAGGAATGTACCCCTTTCAATTTGTTTTCCCAGTCTCCAAAAAGGGCACTTCTCTCAAAGAAAATCACAAACATCCACTGTCAGTGTTTACAGGCTTCAAACATGTACCTAACTGTGTTATGATACCAGAGACATATGCATTAACATGGCGCACTATATACATTACTGGATGGTGTTTCTTCTCCTGCTATATTTGTAGGATGCTGACATCATTAGACTTTCCAAAGAGGAATGTACCTCTTTTAATTTGTTTTCCCAGTCTCCAAAAAGGACACTCCTCTCAAAGAAAATCACACACATACACCCCCCACACACACACACAAAGTCAGCATTTGCAGGACTCATACCCGTACCTAACTATGCTATCATACTAGAGACATATGCATTAACACGGTGCACTATATGCTTTACTGGGTGGTTTTTATTCTCCTGCTATATTTGTAGGATGCTGACATAATCAGACTGGACATGGTAATGTGTGTACACTTTGTTTTATGCAATCCCAGGAATGAGCCAAGTGGGTCGGCAGGTGTCAACAGCTTGAACAGGACCTCATAATCCTTACCTTGTGTGATCTATCTGTGGACAAATTGACATTCATTTATATGTCAACCCATATTTATGCACAGATAGTTGGTTTTGTGGATAGGACATGTGTCAGGGGTGTTGATAAAGGGCTATTCAAAGTCATGTGTAGCTCTGTTCAGTGATGTATGTCCTGGGTGTCTACCTTGCAAACAGTCTAGCATGTTTGGGAACCATGATCTGCACATGAATATACCACAGTTGGTAGGGTTGTGTGTTTGTCAGCTTCCAATAGCTCTGTGTATGACTTCAACCATGATGGACTCCATGGCCTTTCAGATCAGACTTCATAGGCTTACTGGACTATACTTCCCATGGTGTGTTGTGCACCTACACTTGTGGGGAGCGCCATATGTTGCCGTAACACATTCAATGGTTGCAGATCCTGTGGAGAGGGTGAGGCTCAACAGACTGTTCAGGTGCAGGGTCTGTTTGTTCTGTAGTTCATGCATGACACATATTGGGAAACAATGTAATCCAATTGCTGCCATGCTTTTGGCTTTGGGGGCAGCTGTTAAGCCATTCTACATGTGATATCCCCTGGTATGATGACTGGGACTATGGTCAGTGGGAGGTGGGTATGTCTATATGGGCCTGTCTGACAGGAGGTCAGCATTGTCAGTCAGGTACAGTTGGCCCTGACTCAGGACATATATGAGTGTACATTGCTATTTATGACATAGCTGAAGGAGGTGTCATGATTCAGTCTGGAATCCTTCTCAGCTACTCTTTACAAAACACCAACAAACCTGAGCACTAATACCTGTTATACTCTTTTACACACTTAACACCCTACTGATCCTTTGTGATCAGGCTACGGAGTATGTCAACATAATATCCTGCCATGTCCAGGGTTCAGTTTCGTGTGTACTCTCCAGTCCAGCTAGTGAATATTGTGGTTTTGACACATTGTCACATCTGCCTCATGTACACAGACAACCCTCTCCTCCTCCCAACAAACTCAGATATATGTGAGAGATGCAACAATATTGACATACAGGAGGCTGAGCTCTCTCAACCCATGACTGACATAGTCTATCAGGTGGTGAAGGTAACCACACACACTACATATCAGTCTCACATAAACCTAAGTGACAGCAATCAAACCACATTATCACACATAAACATACTTGGAGGCTCTACATAAACTCTGCCTAAGCAGCATAGACCTCCAAAGCAGACACACAAACAACTGCTACCCCACTACAATACCCACATATCACATAGTTCACAATGTCAGTGTGCCACACAGTCACTGCCCTTCTGGCTAAACAACACACCTAATACACTTGTAATAGGTGACACTTATTGTCAGACACACTGACGTCCCACTCACCAGGCCAAACAAGGGAATAGTCACTTTGAGCTGTCTCTCGGGTGGCAGGATCCACAACATAACATATGCACTCAGGTCACTCCACAGCAAGTGCAGGACTGGCTGCAGCATTGTCCATGCTGGTGCGTACAGCCTCAGACGTCCCTCCCTGGACCACATGACATGATACATAGAGAAACTCTCTGATCATGTAGCCCAGGCCAGAATGACACTGACCTTGTCTAGCATCTTACACTCACCAAGTATGATGTCACAGTATATCAACAAACTGATCACGTTTAACAGTTGGCTAACATATTGGTGTCATTCACAGGGGATACAGTGTCTGTCAGCCTGGGGTGACATGCTCAACATGCACGTAGCTTCCCTATGGACCGCTTGCACCTGTCACCCTTGGACTTTCGAATACTGGCTAAGGCAGTTGCTACCACTTTACTGCCTTTTTTAAGTGGGGCTCAAAAGACAAACCCACCTCCATAGACATTACAGAGGACATGACACTGAGGGTAATGCTGCTCAACACCAGATGTGTTACCCTCAAATTGTGACCACTCAGGAATCTCCTCAGTATGGACAACAGCGATATCTGTGCACTAACAGACACCTGGTTTAGGCTCCCAAATGCACACCAGCACTACCAGCTTATATTTCGTACCATGCTTTCTGACCACAAAACTCAGAATGGCCAACACAAATAGGGGGAGTATCCATATACATCCCAGATACACATACCTCCGGGTTGGTAGCACTGCACAAAGCATCACAGACCATGCATATGCACCTAACATTGTGCATATCTGCCTTTTGGTTTGTTGCCTGCTACAGACCACCCTCCCATACTCATGAACCACACTCGGCTTTCCTGGGAACAATGGACAACATGAATGTCTCCCCAAACACCATTATATTGGGTAACTTCAGTTACCCACACATTGACTGGGGATAGTACTCAGGCCCCAACACCCTCGCTCAACAGTTGCTACTATTTGTACACTCATATGCTATGGCACAACTGGTCACCACACCCACAAGAGGGGACAACATATTGGACATGATCATCACCACCATGGGGACTCTGTGTTCCACACCTGAGATATACCCCTCATTGGTAAGATCAGAACATACATTTATCTCACTGGAAATCCATATCCCGTCCACACACCCATCCTGGGTAATCTTGGTGAACTTCTCAAAAGCAAATGTCACACTTCTCCAAACCAAGGTGGTATCCTTCAGAGACCCTGGGACAGTGGTAAGTATGGCTCTGACTGCTGAATCCTTTACATACTCATTCTATGGAAACCTAGTGGACTGCATGGATCATACTATCCCAAATAACAACTGGACTCACTCCTCCAATGGCAGGGTACCTGTCTGGTAGACTGCAGCCATTAATAAGCTATACAACAAAAGGAGGATACTACTACATGATAGAGCACAATCCCAGACAGGGAAGGCACCTGTGATCTGTACTACCAGACAGCTACAATCACACATGTATTTATGTCAGTCCCACTTCTCATGGATAATTGCACCAGACACATAGGACACTCACAAGGCCTTCTTCAGTTAATTCAGGTACCTGGGTGGACACTCACTGATATGCTGTGAGTTTCTGCATACTGACTAAACATACCCTGAACCCACAGACATTGTCAACATCCTGGCAAACAGGTTCAGTGCAGATGTCCCCCCCATCCCCCTAAGGAGCTACTGTCCATCCCAACAGAGTGTAACCTCCCTGACATCACAAATAAACAGGTAAGTGCTGCTTTCCCCACAGTGGACAACACAGCATCAATGGGACCAGACAGTGTCCCGGCCTGTGTCTTACACGGGCTTCATGACAGACGTAACCCTCACATTATGCCACTGTTCAATATCAGAGTTACTGCAGGATATGTACCCACGGAATGGTGTACAGTGATAGTGGTCCTGCTTCACAGAGTTGCTGCCACAACGGACCACAGACAACATTGGCCTATAAGGCTAACTAGCCTGTTCTGCAAAGTTATGGAGCGTATTGTAATGGGACTCATGCACATAGACATCGGGAATCTACAGACACTGGGTCCTACACATTTCAGCATTGTTGTGGGCAGATCTTGCCTCCTGGACCTGTTCGTATTCTTTAAACAGTTACCAGGTCCATCAGTGTAGGAACAGTTGTCCACACAGCCTGCCTGGACCTAGCACAACCCTTCAACACAATACCCCACTCAGCAATTATGCATAGTCTCACCGGCGTCGATATTGACACATATCTCACACAATGGATTGCTACCCAGATTAGGGATAGCACCCACATGCTCAGTATTTTAAGGTGCCATGTCTGACTATACACCAGTTACACATGGCATCACACAAGGCTCAGTCCTGGGACCTCTCTTGTTCAGTATATGTTTGTGTGACGTACGGCTAACACAGGAGGAATATGGCTGAACATGTTCACAGATGACTGCAAACTTGGTGCCATAATCAACTCTCCAGCTGGCACATGAATACTCAAACGGGGTCTCACAGAGATAGGATGACTGGTGTCTGAGCCGTGGACTACAGCTAAATGCCATTAGTTGCATAGTCATCCCCTTTGGGAATAACAACATGCCCACACCTTACCACATACGTAGTAATCCATTACATATGGTAGTAGTTGTTAGGGATTTTGGGACACAACTTGTTTGTACTCTGGCCTTTGACAATCACGTTGCCAAAGTGGTTAGACAGAACCTCTATATAGCCCACTTTATCCCATATAGTTTCACATGTTGATCAAGTGAGGTCATTGTGCCCCTATACTCATCACAACCATGCTTGGTTACAATGCCACATTTGGGATGTGCCTTACCCGACACCTGCAGCAACTGTAATGGCCACAGATGTTCCACAACAAGCAGATGTAGGGACTCACATAGATACCCTGCACAGTTCAGATACAGTAACTCCAGCTCTACTCAGTCACTTACCACCTACACAGATGTGTTGTGTGCCTGTAGTTTAAGGAAATATCCGACCCAGATTTAATGGACATGCTCCACCTCAGGATATCCGACTCCCTTGGAGCTACACACTCCAGGGACATATACCTCAGCACAGATGTTAATAGGACATGCTGGAGGGACAGATTCTTAAATCAGAGGCTCCACTCACTCCAGATTGTAATCCTGGTTTTGCATGGGCAGAGCCACGCACTGACCACCTACAGGAGACATCTTGACAAGTGGATGGGTGATCGTATGTTTACCCATGGGATATCTTCTAGGTCCCTGCTAGACATAGGCAAAATACACTAAACATAAATGGGCTATCTTGTGTGACCTACTATTCACAGGCACAGTGTTCTACTTTGACAGGGTTGCGAAAGCCAAACACACTCTGGCTAGGCTTGTATATGCCCTAGGGTGGAGAGGCTAGTATCGACCTCTGAACCTATGCTAATGTTCAGGATGCACAATGTTTATTGTTGATACTGTTTGCAGGTTTTATCATCTTTGCTTTCCCACTTTCTATGAACAACTTAGGTATCTGCAGAACATATTTGATTATGACAGGGTTCCACTATATTATATATGTGTCTGTTGTCCTATAACTGTGTGCACAGGGCAGATTGCTGGATAGTGAGAGGTTCCTGGGTTAACACATGCAACTGCCTGATATGTGTGTCCCACTGCTGTACTCCGACATGGCCTAAGTGTATGAGCATGCCCAGTTCAGACTGTCAGTGTTCTGTTGCCTGACATGTGTTTCATTTATTCAATTGTGTGAGCATGCCCAGTGTGACCTTTCAGTATGTTGCTGTCTGAGGTCCACTACATCTGTTGATGTATGTGTACATGTCCAATATTAACATTTCTACTGTGTGCGTTGAAAGTCAGGTTCTATTCTTACTGCGGGACTCACCTTTGTGTCATAACTCGACAGGGATTATGCTGTGCCTGCAGGGTTTTCATAGAATACTTAGCATAGACTTATCATCATTTCTTTATACAGGTGGACCACTGCAATTCTGTCATGGCTTAGAGCTTCAGTACTATGACTATAGTGCACAGTATCCTGGGTTCGAGGTCCGTCACTGCTTTATATTTTCATACTGAGCAGACCAGACTGCTTAAGGGCCAGTAGAGCAAATATGAGCATGTTGCCTTTTGTTCAGCTATGCCCTACTTAGGTTCATAGGTTCATAGGTTCATACTAGACTATCTGCCTTGAGGCATTTACAAGCCTAGCCAGAGTGTGTTTGGCTTTTGCCACCCTCTGAACTGATTTTACTGTGCCCTTTTTAAGGTTAGTTTACTGTGCCTCTGACACTGACGTAATCCCCATGGTAAACCTATGATCTCCCATCCACTCGTCAAGATTCCTCTTGAAGAGACTCAGTGAGGTCTCTGCCTAACATGGACTGGGATTCTATTCCAGAGCAAAGGGAGCCTCTGGGTTAGGAATCTGTCCCTCCAGCATGTCCAATTTATTTCTGTGCTCAGATTCAAGTCCCTCGAGCGCGTAGCTATATGGGACTTGGATTTTCTGAGGTGGAGCATGCTCATTAATTCCGGGTTGGACATGGCTTTATACGTCAGGCATAGATCGCCTCTAAGTAGGCAGTATGCAACTGAGTAATGCTGTAGTTTCTTTAACCGAGCAGCATATGGCATCTGTTTGAGTCCCATGATCCTATTTGTGAGGTACTTTTGGGGTCTTTCTAGTTGCTGCAGGTGTCAGATAAGGTACATCCCAAATTGGGCATTGTAGTCAAGTATGGGCCTGAAGAGGGATGAATAAAGGGGCACAATGACCTCCCTCGATGTAGATGTGAATCCTTCCAAGATAAGGTGGGCTATATAGAAGGTCTTTCTAACCACTTTGGCAATGTGGTTGTCAAAGGGGAAATTACTGTCAACTTGGGTCCCCAGGATCCTAATTACTTATTCCATACTTAATACCGCGTATGTGGTAATTTGTGTGCACTTTGTTTTTGCCAAAGGGTATGACACACTTTTTAGTGTTTAGCTTTAGGCCATGGCTCTGGCACCTGTTATCCATCTCTATGAGACCCTTTTGGAGGATGCTTGTATCAGCTGGAGAGTCAATTATGGTGCCCAGTTTGCAGTCATCTGCAATCCTGGTCAGCCACAGTCCTCCCATGTTAGCCTGTACCTCTGAAAAATATATGCCAAACACAAGAGGTCCCAGGACTGAGCCTTGTGGGATGCCACTTGTAACTGGTTTAGAGTCTGACATGGCTCCAGCAATTCTGACTATGTGGGTTCTGTCCTTGAACCAGTTTGCAACCCATCTTATGACATAGGGGTGTATATTTAAGCTGCAGAGCTTATCTATGATGCCTGAGTGAGGTATTGTGTCGAAGGCTTTTGCGAGGTCCAGGTAGGCTGTGTTGACTACCTTCCCCTCATCAATGGCTTGGTGACTGTTTCAAAGAAATCGACCAGGTTTAAGAGGCAAGGTCTGCCCTTAACAAAGTAAAATTGGGTAGGATCCAGTGTCTGTAGGTCCCCAATGTCTTTGTTTATGAGTTCCATGATGATCCTCTCCATAGCTTTGCAGACCGGGCTAGTCAGGCTTGTGGGGCAATAGTTTCCAGGGTCCATAGAGGCACCACCTTTGTGGAGTGGGACCATTGTTGTTGTACGACATTCTTTGGGTACATATCCTATAGTAAGGCTGAGAGTGAACAGCAGCTGTATGTGGGGGTTTAGCTCTTCTTGGAGTTCATGTGGAATGCAACCCGGGACACCATCTGGTCCATTGATGCTGTGTTTTTTGCTTTGGAGAGGGCGGCTCTCACCTGAGCATCTGAGATGTCAGGGATGCAGCACTCTGCTGGGATAGATATTTGCTCTTTAGGGGGGGAAGGGGAGTAGAAGTTTGCACTGAACCTGTCTGCCAAGATGTTGACAATGTCTGTGGGTTCAGTGTATTTATTGTCATTTTGGACCAACTCTGAGCATATCTGGGAGTTGCCAGCCAGGTTCCTAACATAACTAAAGAAGGCCGTGTGATTATCTTTAGTGTCCTGTGCAATTTTTCTCTCGAAGCTGGCCTTGGATGATTTTATGAGGGATCATAGATTTTTGCTAGTACTGATCAGAGATGTGTTCCCTTTTAGGGATTTTGCTCTATCATGTAGTAGCATCCTCCTTCTGTTGTACAGCATATTTATGGCTGGGGTCCACCAGGCAGGACACCTGCCTTTGGATGATTAGGTCTTGGTTTTGTTTGGGATAGCATGATCCATGCATTCCTGAAGGTGTCCATAGAATGCATTTATAAAGGATTCTGCAGTTTGAGCCATATTTTCCACTGGCCCGGGGGCCTAGAAGGATTCCACCTCAGTTTTGAGAAGTGTGACATTAGCTTTTGAGAAGTTTTTCACTGTGGTTTTCTGGGCTGTGGGTGGGATCGGGATGTGGATATTCAGTGGAATTGATTTATGGTCCAATCTTACCAATGAGGGGAATACCTCTGGTATGGAGCATAGAGTCCCCATGTTGGTGATGACAGGTCCAGTATGTTATCCCCTCTTGTGGGGGTGGTGACTAGCTGTTCCATAGCATTTGAGTTTATAAATTCTAGGAACCTTTTGGTGTAGGGTGTTGGGCCTTGAATACTGCTCCCAGTCAATGTTTGGGTAGTTGAAGTCACCCAATATAATGGTGTTTGGAGAGACCTTCATATACTTAGACCCAGCTTGTCCAACATTGCTCAGTATTAATCAACATTGCTGGAGGTTGCCCAATATTACTCAACATTGACCACAGTTGGGCTAGTTGGTGTGTGTGATTTTCTTTACATATACTACATGGCACCATGCTGTTTAGCACTGCTTTGTATTGCTTAACACATGGCAATCATGCCTCAGGTGGTGCTGCAGGGCTGGCTATGTCGGATGCACATACTACACTCCCTATACATGTTTGGAAGCAGGTGGTGTCAACTTAGGCATCCCTTTTACTATATGTGCGAGTCAGGGAGAGGTATCATTTCCAGGGTTCCTACTGAGCCTGTGTATGTGCTATGCATTGCCTCTTTGCCAAGGCCAAAGCATACTGGGCATGCCTCCTTCTGCCTACTGGGGCAGGCTCAGGTTGTTTCTCCTCCGAGTCATGCTCTGCCTGTGATGGCCTTGGCAATGGTGGGGGGCTATTTGGCCCAGGCCTATGCTGGTCCTGCTGCAGCTGTTTTCGCAGGATCATATTATGTAGCATAGCACATACCATGACAATTTGGGTACATGTAGTTGGTGAGTACTGCAGGGCTCCACCAAATGTGTCCAGGCACCGGAACTGTGAATTGAGCAACCCAAACACACGCTTGATTACATTTTGTGTTTGTGCGTGTGCCTCATTATGGCGTTCCTGTTCAGGTGTGTCTGCATTTCTGATGGGTGTCATCAGCTACGGCTCCAGTGCATAGCCAGCATCTCCCACTAGGTGACCATGTGGGATGTCCCCATTGGCAAATGTCTGGTACAGCTGCGTCAGATGCTAGATATGGGAATCATGGTAGCTTCCAGGGCAGCCAGCACACACATTCAGTATTATGCCCTGGGCATCACACACAACCTGGCAGTTAATGGAGGGGAAGCCCTTGTGGTTGAAGTAGACCCTACTCCGCTCACCGACTGGTGCTTTGATGCGTATGTGCGTTCAGTCTATTGCACCCACTACCTCAGGGTATTCCGGTATTTGTTGGAAGAGATGCATATTGCTGGCCAATTCCTCATGGGAATTGGAGAAATATACATGATCACTGAAATGTGCTGACATGGCATCCAGGAACTGGTGCAGTACCCTGGATGCTGATGCCTGTGATATCCCCATCATATCACCAGTTGGTCTCTGGAAGGTACCTGTTGCTAATATTCTTAGGCCAGCACATACCTTGGTTTCCACTGGATTGGGTTCCCCTCTGTTGTTTCTGTGTGTGAGGCGTGGCCTGCACAGCTCAAAAATTTTCTGCAAGAGGTCTCTGTCCACTCTATAGCACTCCACTATCTCCAGCTCATGTAGCCCCTGGTAGGTTAGCCTGGGCCTGTACACTCTTCTCCATCTCCTCACTGTGGGATGTCCAGCAGCATTTGCATTATTACCACCCTCAGCATGTTGCATATGTCACCTTATAACAGCAATGGCAGCCCCTAACATGTCTTTGTCTCAGTGAAGCTTTTTCAGTTTTCACTTCTATTAGCTTACAGCAGTGTTGCAGTGTCTCTTGAGAGAAACATAATGGACTGTTGTTTGTAGAGTTTTAAGTGCTGGGATGGGCTGGGCTAGTGTACTGCCTGTGTAATTGCCTGATTCTGATTGTTTTCACCTGCTAGCTCTGCTAGTACTCCCTGGTAACTTCCTACTATTTGGTGTGCTTCCTTTTTCCTTTCTGTTTCCTCAGGGGGGAGCACCGCACACACAAGCTCAAACACGCTCACAGCAGCTAATACGAGCGCACATATGCTTACACAGAGTAAAACTTGCTTATTCTTGTTAAAACACATGCACACCAGCGCAAACATGCTTACAACTGTTTACACAGCCTTACAAATGCTTACTCTGGCTTACACGCATGCACGCACACTAACACACATGCACACTGTCTTACTCAGGTTTACTGGCACGCACACGCGTGCATGCACGCTCAGCAAGAAACTTTGGTGTTATCCACGGCATACACCTTCAATTTCTTTATTTTACCTAGCATACCTGTTGACACAACTCTTTCAATGATATGTAAATGTCACCTGACACATGCCATTCAACTCCAATGAGCTTCACTTCTTTCATACATGCCTCCCTCTTGATGTCACCTATCTTCTACTCTGTTACTCCTTTTATCCTACTCCTACACTACTGACTGTGCTCATTTTCTATGTAAACTTGTGATTCACTATCCTAACCCTCATTTGCATGGGATTGCCTACTAATGCTTGGTTACATATGTTAGACTGAGCTTCCCCCCTTAGCAACCTCTACTCGGTGGCCATGTTGTCTTCAGCCTTCCATTCACTTGCATTGTAAATTCATATCAGCTATAAAATCCACATTTGTGAATCTGAATTAGTGTTTTTCTGTTTTTTTAGGTCACAGCACATTTGCACGGTGCTGCGCTACACTTAAACCTCGGAAATTGGGATGAAAAAAAAAGTTATTTATTTTTATTGTGCATTGGTGAACATTGCCAATGGCCATATTTTTGGCCATTGGCATGCTTCCTCCTGTAAATGCATCCTTTTTTGGAGCTGTCACGGCTCCGTTTTGCTATTTGCAGAACCGTATTCAGTTGTCAACCGAGTACATTTCTGCAAATAAGACTACTCCTACTCGGACAGGTTTGGGTTTCCTGGATCGCAAATTTACCTAATTTGCATAGCTTTCACCTATAATTGAGGTAATTTGCATCTCCAAGCCCTGTCTGTGTAGGACTAGTTTAAGTAGCTCTGTTACACGCCCCTACCGGCTCTTCCTGGATTGCTCGGTGGACATGTTGGCTGCATTGAGTCTTACTCTACTCTTAGACTCTGTGCAAGCCTTCATGAATTCGGCCCATTGTTTTGCTCTGTCATAGTTTAAACAATCAGTATCAGATAATTTAAAAACAGCAGTTACAGTTTTACCATGGATTAAGTGGGTCAGAAAGCGTACCCAAAGTTCTTGGTCAACATTATACTGTTTGCATACTTTTTCAAATATATGAATAAAACTATCAAAGTCATCCCCTCTGTAAATTGTGGAAGAAATTTACTGATCTTTATTGCTGCTGTGATCTGATTATTCCCATCCCCATTACCTCCAGGACTCTGATGAAGGGTCAGCATTTCTCTTTCATGCTGATGCTGCTTCTCTTTTTCTTCAGCCTCCAAATGCTACAGTCTCTCTTCGATCTCAAAATGCCACAGTCTCTCTTCACTCTCTAAACTTAGCAGTCCATGCAGACATTGCTTCTCCTTTTCTTCAGACTCATGTTGACACTACTTCTCCTTTTCTTCAGCCTCTAGTTCAAGTCTTTAATTCCAGAGGGATTTTAAGTCCTCTGAAGAAAAGGTGAACTGTTCTGTTTCTGAAGACTGCACATCCCCAACATCAGACTGGTTATCCTCCTGACTACTGGTCCATGTTGCAGCTATGATTAAGGTTGAAATAATTTCCTCTTTAGTCCAGTTAGAATGTACGAGTCCTTTGACTTCACATATCTTGGCCAACTGGTTCTTTGTCAGCTTATGATAATCCTCTGATAAAATTTTTGCCTGCTTTCTCTGACTAAACTAAACTAACAAAAATGAATAAAACTGTTGTGAAAATGAAACTCTGAATGCTTGCCTTGTGGCTGTTTAGAGTACACACATCTTCAGTGACAACTCCCACAGGCTACTGAAGTTCAATTAATATCCTACCACTCTGACATCACTATGTGATAGTCTCTCTATCCCGGGCTAGTAATCAAGGATCTGCAATCCTCACCACTGATGCTGATGAGAGACTGTCACTAAAAACAGGAATGAACTTATACAGTATTTTTAAATTCAGCTTTCTTTGCATCAAGCACAATTTCCCCTAAGAGCACAAAAGAAACCTGCTCCAGACCTGGGACTGGACTGTCTGTCTCTCTCCAGATCCCAAACAAGACACATTTTGGAGCACCTTGTCCCGGTTCCAAGTAGATTGTGCAGTGCAAATTTGATTTTTACGCACACACTCCCAAGAAAGGCTGATACAGATTTACTAGCTGTACCCCTTCTGCCCAGACTATAAGGTAACCTCACTGCTACCAATCAATCACTGTCAGGTTCTTACAAGGGTATCCAATTATACTGAATAAAATCAATACTAACATAAATGGCACGGTGTAACCAAAGCAGACAGGCTTTTTGGAGTGGCCAAGGCATCACTTAAATAAGCACAAGTCCTCTCAACATTTTAAAAGTATTCTCTAAAAGACCAACCACAAGGAAAAGTATAAAAGCATTTAATAATAAATAATAAAATAGAAAACACGAGAACACTAAATATCTAAGTACAATAAACATCAGTTTTAATCACAGGAGAAATAAAAATAACACGATTGGACAGATTCAAACAGATGCAACTGTAATAACTGCCCTAGATTTTTAGATCAGGTTCCAAAGAAAACAAAACAAAACAAGCATCTGTACAAGTCAGAGTGATAGTCAAATGAAACTAAATTATTTACAAAACTCCAGCTAACTATGCTGGCATATGTTGCACATGCACTGCCTTATTCTCACTGGCAAATATGGCAATACCTGACATCATCACAGATAGTTACAGCTGTTTCAAACAGTGATTTTTTACTAATTACAAATGTACTTTTTCAAATCATTAAATACAGATTTCTTCTGTGCCACTTCCGACTAATACTGTGCTGCCTAGATTGTCTAACAAGACATGTAGGCGGTTGAGTTTTCAATGTGGGGTGCTGTTGCATGTGACTGAAATATTAGATATGTAGTTTCCTGAACAGATATGCTGTATCAGCTTCCATGCAGAGAAAAACTTTAACGTGGGTGAGTATTCCACCATCTCCTTATTCCAATTTTTTCCATAAACAACTACTCTGCTATGCAGCAATGACGTTATCTTTTTTAAAAGTGCTCTCTTTCTCCATAAGAGTAAAACTTCTTCTGTGGTGATTACATCTTAATCTGCATTCTCTGGATTGTTTAATTGGTTAGGTAAGTTGTTCACATCTCACAGTGGTGAATTTGAGTATCTGTGTGGTTCTAACTTTCAATAACAGATGTGTTGTACCCACTTCCAGTCTGGAGAAATCTTTAACTTTTGACAGTTCCTTCTGCAGTTTATCCTACTTGTAACACAAACCTTGTATGTGCTGCACAGTGATAAGGTCATCATGACAAAAGTGCATTCTCTCCCCTTAACAGCCAGACATGTCTAGTGGTGCTTGTGACTAATACGTTGAGCACCAGCCTGTATAACTAGATAGGTAGGAGTGTCAAGTCTCACTATGGGGCACTTGTGTGTGTGGGTGGCTTCAGTGCCAGCTGCATTTAGTTTCTGAATGGCTGTATTATTTTTAAATGGGAGAGAATACCACCACCCCTTTATCCCATTTTTCCACAAACATCTCTCTATTCACTGATGAGGTCAGCATGTCAAAATTGAACACTGTGACCTTACAGCTCACAGTTTTCTTGTAGTGTTTGCAGCTAATTCCATTATATATAGATTATATAAATAGATAGGTAAGGGGTTCAACTCCTGTATTGAGCAACTATTGTCAGTGTGTATACTGTCATGTACAACTGGGTCCGTAACAACACTCCACACTTAAAATTCCACTTAGGAGACATATTTTACCTAGCAGAGGATTACCCTATAGATTTGTATTACCCACAGGAAATAAACATTTTTGGAAACACAATGCTTACATCATGCTTTCAAAAAGGAACCACATCAAAGTGGTCATATGAGTTACTCTGTGGTGCTGGTTGTTAATACTGCATAAGTACAAAGGAGTGCATTTTGAATCTAGCAGTGATGGACTACTGTCCACAGGTGTTTGTCTGTCATGCTGACTAGAGAAGGCTTGTAATGCATCTTCTGTATGTAGCTGTGTAATGTTAGTGTTTACTTCAAATGACATCATACATTTTAGAAGAACATTCAAACGAGCACTGTCACAGTTGTAAAAGAACATCTTGTGTGGCATGTGCTATTCAGGCAGTGTTCAGCACCTTGTGATCTTAGGTAGTCTGTTCAAACCCAGCCATTACTTCTAAGACTCCCTTGTATTACTAGGTCTGTGAATGTGCAGGTGGGTAACAATGTTGTCAGCTAACTACCTGCTGTGTATATGTATGATAAGGATTTCTATTACACGGATGTTTGTTGTTTTTTCACATAGAAATGCCTTCTTTGATAATGAAGATGCAATGTTATGATATTTGCCTTTCCCATGAGAACTACTAAGGCTTTTCCTATGGCGTGAGAAAATGATATTATGTTTTATGTGCTTGTGTCTTAGTAAGGCATGTACTGAAATCACTGATTATCCACAAACCGTGCCTGATTGCCATTCTCCAATTACTGTGATGACTGTATTATGTGTGTGTGTCTGGGTATACCCAGGCAGTGTTGCATGAGAAACACACACCTAGCAACAGTATTTTAAGGAAATGACAGGCACACATCTAACTTGCAGCAATAAAATGATGTCATGGCTTCAAAGACAAAAAGATCTCACACTTGTAGCACCAGTGGCACTGTGGTGCATTTATTCTTCCCAATATTATGTAACTTCTATTGTCACATAGTCAAATGATCAAAGCACACAATGACTGATTGAAAGCATTGCATGTCCTACTGCTATCTATGAATGGCATCCAGAAGTGTTATAACATGTACAATTACAGAGGGAGAAACCTTCCCCAGCCCTTTTATCTCATACATTTCGCAACACAATCATATGATGTAATGATGTCACATAGGTGGAGTCTCATACCTTTGCTTAGACTTCCTCTGTGGTACATATGATTCATATACACTTTTGTAATCTGCTGTTCAATTCCAGCCAAGGGTAACGTTCTATGAATGTATTGACATTACACAAACAACACTGCATGAAGTTATTTTTCTCATTTTTTTTTTATTATTAATGCAAGTAATATATGTGTTTCTGTTGTTTGCATGCTGTTATGTCAGTGTTATGTTAGTGTTCACTGTAATGTCTTGTGGACATGCCCAGTATAATCCTGCATTAGATGTACTCCATTTACAAGTGGAGACCTTGCAGTACACTAATGTCGATCTGTGTTGCCATTTATTACTTGTGTATTTTGATTGCTATTATATTACTGATTATGATACACATGTATATAAAACCCATGCTTGTCTATCACATCTCAAAACCTCACTCTCTATGGCTGTCCAATGACAAATGTTAAAACATGCCCCTTTTGTCTATGCATGACACAGCTGCTGTATGGCTCATGCCTTGTTTATACAAGATGGAGTGCAAGATATAGCACTACAGTCAGTTATCAGACATACTTTTCTTCTTTATACACGACATGTTTAATAACTGCACTGTATGTGAATGCTGCATAATATAGCCACTGTCCTTGCTAACTATTGTTTCAACTTAGCATGTTAGCAACATTATTATCACATTTACAACCCTTTCTTTCAATGATGAATTGTGTCCCTCTCACATACATTGTAAGCTTGTCCTTTTCTAAGTTATGTACATGGGTAATCACTTGGAAATAGGATAATTTATTACCATCAATATGGATATCTTTCTTTTTAAAAATGTTTCTTTGTCATCATCACATTTGAGTACATTGACTGAGTAATGTTTTTTTCATTTAGCATCCCCTCATAATTATTCCTGCACTGTTCACATTGTATCCAGTATAAATTAGTCCAGTTGTATGTCCCCTGCATCTACATACTTAGAAGTCACTTACCTTCACTTCATATATGCTGTCCCCAAGTGCTAGCATAATATTTTTGCCTACAGGCAAGCACTTTTGCTTATATTCTGTGCTCTTCCTCCCAGCACCATTTCATGGCTGCCAACACTGCTGCTGGCTATGAAATGGTGCTTGGGATCATGCATGTGGGATCAGCAGCATTCATATTCATAAAGCGCTGCTGATCATGCTAAAGTGCTATAATTGTCTAGGCTTTGTATGGAGCATGAACGATTGTTAATGAATCACAGGAGCAGTTTAATTTCCTGTTGGTATCTTCATTGGCTGCCACGCTGTTAATCCCTGTGACTACCTATTGCTTTCCGAAGCATAAAAATCTTCTTAATTTATAAAGTACTGTTTACCTATTCATTTAGAATAAACTCTGTGGTCCTGCTTTTCTAATATTTATTTCTGAAAGTCAGAATCACTCTGATCTTTCCCCATCCTGTTAAGGAAGCAGATCTTATCACATTTATTTTCTCTGTTTATACTGCTTAAGAATACGTACTGGAATCTTTTAACTTCTGCATAACTGCATTGTGATCTAGATATCACACACATGCCCAATGCTCTTTTGGTTGCTCTACTCATATCTTTGTTGAGATAAGAACTTCGGTTCTCGATGCTGTAAGTAGACATTTTCATGACTTATACCAGTAAAGTCCTGACTATGCCTCAGATGATCTCACTTCAATTATCATCTTAGGCTCTGGAGGAATTGGCATGGTGGAGCTGGGAGTAACACAGTTGAAATCAACTCATTCACCTCTGGGTGGTAATACTGCAGTTTGTTGTTTTGATCGCAGAGATCTTGTAATCCCATGTTTGTTTAAATAGCCTTTATCTCTGCTTACAGCATGAAATGTACACTTCTTTGCCAGCACAAAGTGGTTGCAACAAACATGGAGGGACGTTAACGATGTAAAATAAAACTTTGTAATGCCACATTGGAAAAAGGTACTGCTCCCAGAACCTGATGCTCATCCTGAAAGGAATGAATAGGTCAGTAGAATTTTATCACTTCAGACAATAGATGGATCCAAAAGGGTCACAAGAGGGAAGGACTGATAGAATAGTGGGGTCAGGTGCCCCCAAAATATGAGACACTCTTCATGAATAATGGCTATCATCAATATTGAAAATTGAATAATGAACTGTGAGCTCATGTTGATGCTAACCAGGTTCCTATTACATGATCGAAAATCCCTTTAGGCGAATACAAAGATGTCGAACCATATTGCATGAAGTATGTGAACCCAGAATGGTCAAAACCACAAATTTCAAAATGTCGATTTGTTTTGGTTGGCCCATCTGTGGTACAGCTCTGTAAGGCAAGTGTGCGATAGATAGGACTTTAGTGTTAGGATTTTGGTTAAGGTAAGTGCATAGATAGGTACTGTATGTAATAGTTAGTGTAGTGTTAGGTGTAGGGTTTTTTTAAGTGTATGTATGTGTATTATTTATTTTGTTTAGGTGTATGTCTGTAGGGGATGTGTGCGGTAGTTACGAACCTTAGGGTTAGGGATGGGTTAAGGAGAGTGCATAGATAGTTGTGTTTGTGGGGTATAGTGTAGTGTTGGAGGTAGGGTTTTGGTGCTTTAGTTTAGGTTAGAAGTAGGGTTTGGTTAGTGTATGTATGTGGTTTATTTATTTTGTTTGGGTAGGTAGTATGTAGCGGGTGGTGGGGTTGGCCGACTATGACAGTTCGATATTTATTTTTTTCGCAGTTTAGTTCATTCGGGATTTTCACGGTATAGGGTTCGATGTGTTGGTATTCACGCATAGGGTTTTTCGCTTTGCTAATATAGACCCATGCTAACCTATATCTGACAACCATAGAGAAAGGTTAAGGACTTAAAATAAAACTTTCCAATCTCATAGTGGAAAAAGGTACCACTCCCAGTGCCTAATGTTCATCCTGAGAGGAATGAATAGGTCAGTGGAATTTCATCACTTCAAACAATGGATGGGTTCAAAAAGGCAGCAAGAGGGGAGGTTTGATAATTAGAATGGTGGGGTCAGGAGCCCCCAAAATATGAGACACTCTTCATGAATAATAGCTGTCATCAATGTTGAAAATTGAATAATGAACTGTGAGCTCATGTTGATGTTAACCTACATCCATTTGCAAAATATCTGATCTACTTTTAAAAGTTTGGTACAGTTTTATGAACCTATACCTTCAATAACATTTTTGATGTCAGATTTTGATTGGTGGATCTTTTGTTTTGCTGTATTTTCTAAGAAGTTTTTTTTTTCTTTTATTGAATTGTTTATTTATGTATGTGGACTATCAGGCTGGAACATAAAACTTTGTTTAGTTCTTATAGTGACTCTCAGGTTAATATGTTTATGCAGCTGTGCATGCAATTTTCACATAACCACTACTCATGCCAACATTTTTGGTGTTACACTTGAATTTTGAGACATTATCATAGAATTATAGGAGGTTGGTACATTTGAAGTCTTTGAATTCTGTAATATTTATGTCTGATGGTTTGGGAATTTTGAAGGAGAAGGTTACCAGTTTGTAGTCAAACTTAATTTGGGAAGGGTATACCAGTGTGATTTGCATATATTTAAGTGGGGAAGGGTATACCAGTGTGATTTTGCATATAGATGTTATGTTTAAAAGGGCCAGGTCAAGAAAACATTGTTTTCTAGTAGGTTATTTGACTATTGATGCTGATTTTCTAGAGTTTCTGTGATTTAAAAAGCTTTTTTCAGCTACATATTGTACTTATTTTACTGCCTGCACTTTAACAAAGTTGATTTTGTGTTTAAATTACCTGTTTAACTGTTGTAGGCTACACACTCAAGTGTTATAGCCATTTATGTGCATTTAAAGTGTTTTTTTGATTGTAGCTGCTTTATTTTCTGAAAAAAACAAACAAAACAAAAAAAAAACCGACTTGTTTCCTCGCATTTTAAGCTAGTATAGTCCAGTTTTCAGGTTAGTGCTGAATTCAGGGCTGTGTTACAAGTTTCTATGTTTGCCCGTACCTTACTTGGATAGAAGGAAGTTTCTCTGTTCACTGTGAGAGAGGGAGCTTTGAGCAGCCTATCTGTCCCTGGAGGAGTGGTTTCAGCCCAGACATTAGTAGTTTATTTGCCATTTTGGGCTAATTGCTATCTCTTTAATTGCTCTGCTATAAAACCCGCATTTGTGTGGTTTTGCATGCCGGGCAGCGCTGGTTAGCTAGGGTATAACTATTCTTGGCTCCACAAAGTCTACTCTTCACTTTTTCCCTTGGAACTAGACAAACTTTCAACTTAAGCACTCAAACCATTCACTTCTCATCCCGGCATTTGCTCAAAACTCATAGCAAGCACTAATAAACCTTAGCACTAGACCCCTCTATACTGTAGAGAAGGACAAGGCTCTCTATTTGACCTTACCAGCCAATCAGTAAAACAGTTAACTGTACCTATCCAGGCATGTCCAAAGGGCAGTTTCATGTGTACTCGCTGGTCCATCTGGTGAATCTGGGCATTTTGAGGGAATGTTACAAATGCCTCATGTACACAGACATCCCTCTCCTCCTTCTACCAAACACTAATACATGCGAGAGATGCAATTATACAGCCAAACTGGAGGCTAAGCTCTCTCAACCCAAGACTGGACCAGGCAGTCAAGAGGAGAAGGGAATTACTTGCATCACACCACTAGTCTCACATATACCTACGAAACCAGCACCGGCTGAAAACACACATAAATACATGAAAACATACTCGGAGGCTCTGAATAAAAATCTGCAATAGCAGTAGAAACCTCTAAAGCAGACATCCAAGCAACCTCTACCCCCCAACACAAATCAGGAAACACATACTTCACAAAACCAGTGTGCCACGCAATCACAGCCCTTAAGGCAAAATAACATACCCAACACACTAGTAATAGGTGAGTCTATAGTCAGGCACATTGACGTCCCACTCACTAGGCTGAACAAGGAGAAGGTTACTGTTAGCTGCCTGTCAGGTGCCAGGATCCGCCACATAACACAAGCACTTGGGTCACTCCAGAACAAGTACAAATATGACTCTGTCATTGTCCATGTTGGTGTGAATGACCTGAGCCGTACCTCCCTGGGCTACATGAAAAGAGACATGGAGGAGCTCTCTGATCATGTAACCCTGACCCTGAGTAGCATCCTGCCCTCAACAAGAATGATACCGCAGTATAGAGAAAAAATGATCAATTTCAACAACTGGCTAAGCTTCTGGTGTCATTCAAAGGGGATCCAGTGTCTGTCAGCCTGGGATGACATGCTCGATAAGCCATGCTGCTTCGCTAGAGATGGCTTGCACCTGTCACCCTTAGGCTTTCGATTACTGGCCAAGGCTCTTGCCACCCCCATAGTGCCTTTCTAGCAGGGTTCAAAAGACAAACCCACCACCATAACTAGCACAAGTAACAAATAACTGAAGTTAATGCTACTCAATGCTTGAAGTCTAAACCTCAAAATGCACACACTCGAGGCACTCCTCAGTATGGAGAAAATTGATATATGTGCAGTAACAGAAACCTGGTTTAATGCTCCAGAGAGTACCCCAGCACTACCAGGCTACAACTCATGCCATACATTTTGGGCACAAAACCCGGACCGGAATACAAAAGGTGGGGGAGTATCCATATTCATCAAGGATACCCACACCTCCAGGTTAATGGCACAGCATGATGCTTCAGAGATCATCCAAGTGCAACTAGCAATGGGCAAAACTGCTATTTTATAGCTTGCTGCAGATCACCCAACATGTCCCAGGACCCCCACTCTGCATTCCTGGAAACACTGGGAAACATAAAGGTCCTAACAAACACCTTGATATTGGGTGATTTCAATTACCCAAACATTAACTGGGAGAACTATTCAAGTACAAACTCCCTTGTCCAACATTTCCTAGAATTTATAAACTCAAATGCCCTGGATCAACTGGTCAACACCCCGACCAGAGGTGACAACATATTGGACCTGGTCATCGCCAACATGGGTGACCGGTGTTCCACACCGGATGTCAACCCCTCGTTGGTTAGATCTGACCATAAACTAATCACTCTGGATATCCACATTCCGCCACCACTCCTGGTCAAAGAAACCACTGTGAAAAACTTTTCAAAAGCAAACTTCACGTTACTTAAGACCGAGGTGGGAAGTTTCAAAGCCCCCATGCTAAAGGATAATACTGTCCAAGCTGCACAATCCTTTACTAATGCACTCTATGGGCACCTACAAGAATGCATGGATTGTACTATCCCAAACAAAACCAAGACTCACTCCTCCAAGAAAAGGAAACCAGTCTGGTGGACCCCTGACATAAACAAGCTATACAATAGAAGGAGGAAACTAGTACAGAAAAGAGTAAAATCCCAAGAAGGGAAGACATCCCTGATCAGTATCAGCAAGAAACTACATTCCCTCATAAAATCATCCAAGGCTAGCTTTGAACGTAAAATTGCCATGGACTCCAAAGATAACCACAAGGCATTCTTTAACTATGTCAAGAATCTAAGTGGCAATTCTCAGATCTGCTCGGAGTTAGTGCAGAATGGCACAAAATACACTGAACCAACTTATATAGCCAACATCCTGGCAGACAGGTTCAGTGCACACTTTACCCCCCTCTCACACCCAAAAGGGCCCATAACTATACCAGAAGAATGTAGTGCCCCTGAAATCACAGACACTCAGGTTAAAACAGACCTCTCCAAAGCCAAAAACACAGTATCAATGGGACTGGACGGTGTCCCAGGCTGTGTTCTACATGAGCTCAAAGATGAACTAACCCCTCACCTAAACACACTGTTTAAACTCAGCCTCATCACAGGCTATGTGTCCACAGAGTGGTGCACAGCAGCGGTTATTCCACTCCACAAAGGTGGAGCCACAACGGACCCCAGGAACTATTGCCCTATAAGCCTGATTAGCTTGGTCTGCAAAGCTATGGAGCGCATCATCATGGATCTCATTAACAGAGACATTGGGAACCTCCAAACACTGGACTCTATCCAGTTCGGCTTTGTTAAGGGCAGATCATGCCTCGTAAACCTGGTGGACTTCTTTGAGACAGTTACCAAGGCTATAGACGAGGGAAAGGTGGTCCACACAGCCTACCTAGACCTCGCAAAGGCCTTCAACACCATTCCCCACTCAGGTATTATAAACAAGCTCACCAGCCTGAGCATAAACCCTTATGCCACGAGATGGGTTGCCAACTGGCTCACAGACAGAACCCACATGGTAAGAGTTTTGGGAGCTAGGTCTGACTCTAAACTAGTTACAAGTGGCGTTCCCCAGGGCTCAGTCCTAGGACCCCCTCCTGTTCAGCATATACTTCTCAGAGGTACAGGCAAGCACAGGACAACTATGGCTGACCAAGTTCACCGATGACTGCAAACTAGGGGCTATAACTGACTCTCCGGCTGACACAGACATCCTCCAAAAGGGTCTTACTGAGACGGATACCAGGTGTCAAAATCATGGCCTCAAGCTAAATGCCAAAATGTGCATAGTCATCCCCTTTGGAAAAAATAAAGTACTCACAAACTACCACATAGGTGGTAGTCTCCTAAATATGGAAGACGTAATAAGGGATCTGGGGACCCAAGTAGATAGTAATCTCTCCTTTGATAATCACATTGCCAAAGTGGTTAGAAAATCCTTCTATGTGGCCCACCTTATCACAAAAGGGTTCACATCCAGATCAATAGAGGTCATTGTGCCCCTCTAATCATTGCTCATCAGACCCATCATAGAGTACAACACCCCATTTGGGATGTATCTTACAAGACATCTGCAACAGCTGGAAAGACCACCGAAGTACCTCACCAAGAGGATCACTGGCCTCAAACAGATGCCCTATGCAGCTCGACTGAAGAAACTTCAGCTGTACTCGGTTGCATACTGCCTACTCAGAGGTGATCTCTGCCTGACATACAAGGCCATGTCCAATCCAGAACTGATGGACATGCTCCACCTAAAGTAAAGCTTATCCCCTCGAGCCACACGCACTAGAGATCTAAACCTCACCACAACAATAAATAGGATGTGCTGGAGGGATAGGTTCCTGTCCCAGAGACTTCCCATGCTTTGGAACAAGATTCCAATCTACATTAGGCAGAGCTCTTCACTAGCACTCTTCAAGAGAAACCTTGACGAGTGGATGGGAAACAGAAAGTTTACCCCGGGGATCACTTCAGTGGCTCTGCTGGACAGAGGCACAGGGAACTAATCTAAGGGAGCGGCAAAAGCCTACACATTTTGGCTTATAAACACCTTCGGGCAGATAGCCTAGTACCTACCTATGAACCTATGAACCTATATATGTATGTAAAATTCATGTTGCATTTAAGTTTGGCATCTAGTTCTTTTGAACTAAGTGTTTTTGTTTTTTTGTTTTTTTTCAAAAGAAATATTTTGACTATGTGTCAATCAGTGTTAATCCTCACTTATCCATTAATGAAACTAGAGAACTCCCCCTTTAATGTGCAAGCATTGTTAACTGACCAGCTGCTTATACCAAGATAACATCAATGAATAACTAGGGTATTAAGCACACCCCAATCACAGTCATGGTGTTCCATGAAAGCAAGGACATCATGCACATAAGAACTGCTTTATGAAAGAAGGGCTACTGACTCTATGCAAAGAATATATTAAAGTTTTTGTATGTTATATTAATGTGTTTAACTTTCATTGGAACTGCTGCTATCCATGTAAAAATGTAAAACTGGAATAAACCATAAAATGTAAAAGTATCATAATGACTAGTAAAAAAAAAAGTGCAGATTTGATATCTTCTATTGATGGGAACTCCTGCTATCCATTTTTAAAATGTTAAAATGTAACGGACCATAAAATGTCATGATCTGTAATAATGAAATGTGCACACTTAATATCTAACTGACGGCCCTCAAGAGGCTAACAATATGTCCAATGCAAAATTCAATTAGCTGCCTTCTTTCTGATGAAGAGGACAATTTTTCTTGCCAGTCCCATAAGTACTTAACATTCATACCAGCCTATTATCTAACACATCCCTAGAACCTCACGAGTGTATTTGCCCAAAGCTTTTAACCAATCTGCATTTATGCTACCTGCACCTATCAGTTCTCATATGCAGATTACGATGTCATATCCACACCAATCACAAACCTCTTAGACTCACAGGTTAAGTATGACTATGAATAAGATTTTATTTTGCTGTTTCCCATAAACTAGATTAAAGTATAAATTCAGAGTGTTACTCCATCAGATTAGATCTAATGAAGTCCTCTGGGTGAGAGCATCTACTGAATGTAACTTTTGAATAAAGGATCATTTTAAAGAACTGATCAGGCATCTGACAGGATTTATTCTTCTTACTGCAATTCATTAAAATTTAAAATTTATCGATAAATCATAGGTAATAAAGTCAAGAATTCACAGGGATATAAGTTATTTTATCTAAGACTACAACCAACACCAAAATGGTTAAGTACAGAGGTTAATTTCACTGGTAAACCTTGCAGTTTTACATTTTTTATGTTACTACTATTTTATGAGAAATATGTATGCATGTAGTGAAGTGGATATGGTTATCGGTATTGGTAGCCTGCATATCTGTCCTATAGGAATGTCTGGTCTACAAAATCACTAACTTCCCAACAAGTAATGTGATACAGAATGCTGACAGATACAGAGCAATGTTCAGTAAACAATAACATTATTAATTCACTGTACAGTTAGCTAATCATGATTATATGGATACCAGAAATGTCTTTTTACAGTTAAAGTCACTAGTTGGACCTGGTGATGCCACTGTTTTACACTGGCTGGAAATCCTTCTGAAGTGCAGTTTCACTGCCAATGTAAGTTCTGGGATAGTTTTCTAACCATTTTTTTTAATTTTGAGGTAGCACAATCACAGATCAATGATATTATAACTTGTACATTAGAGATCAAAAGCCAGTCTTTGCACTCAGAAATTGTCAGTCCACAGTACAAAGAACTGCAGCAGTGGTACTTAGAAGTGAGTAGGACATGCAAAACGTAGGCATTTCATTTTGAAGTGCATAGAGTCTGATAGCAGTGATACTTAATAAAAAAGTGAAAATGGTGAGGTTTTAATGAATGTAGTGAATTTCAAGCATCAATAATCTGTTTTTTATTGTAGCTTTAGCTTACAGGTGTGATTTTGCTAAATGTGTACACTTCTCTTACCTTATCACAAGTTTCTGGTGTGTTATATAAACAGAACTATGAGATACAAATTTCCCAGTTAAGAAGAGCAAGACCAGTGTGGCATGATCAGCAAGAGAATAGGTTTAATTTTCTCAACGCTAATGTGCAATTATTTGTTACTAATCCAGTTATGAATTTGGGCGTGCTTAAATTGATGGTTTGGATTAGCCTAGTGGCATACTGATCAGAATTTAATATGATTCACATCTATCTATCTCTCTATAGATTGATAAGATAGATTGATATGGGTGTTGTAAGAATTTGTGGCTGCACACATTTATCATGTGTTCAAATTCTGGTTAAATTTGTTGGAGGTACAGTTGGTTGAATTATGTAGCAGTCAATCTTCAGCAGATTGACCGTTACATAATTCATGTGTTTTTAATTTTGCAACCCTGGAGTTAGTATTTTTAATTTACAGGGATATAAGAGTAAAAACCCATCTAAAAAGTTGTTTTTTGTTTTTGTTTTGATAATCAAAAATGTAACATGTTGGTTTATATTTGCAATTACTTTACCTAGATGATTTAATTTGTGATAAGGGTAGTCACCAAGGCGTTTGCTGAATTTTTTGTGTTTCAAACAATCTAATCATCCTTATTCATTATAACCTCTTGTACAGATAGAGTGATAGATAGATAGATAGATAGATAGATAGATAGATAGATAGATAGATAGATAGATAATTTACTATGAAAATATTGAAGAGCCCAATCCTGAACATCAACATCTTGAGCCCATAATATTGAAAGAAACATGTTGAAGACTACAGTATTGACAAAATTTTGAATATTGAATCTTCCAACTACTGTAGATCCAGGAAAAATTGTTAAGATAGATCCTGCAGTGGGAAAATTTTGGATGCTCAATATTATGGTCTTTAGCATTTTTGTCTTTAGATATTATGGTCTCCGGATTTTGATGTTCAAGATTCCGTACATCAAATTTTCATGGTAAACCATACTTATACTTATACATATACATATACATATACATATACATATACATATACATATACATATACATATACACACACACACACACACACACACACACACACACACACACACACACACACACACACACATACACACACACACACACACACACACACACACACACACACACACACAGACACACACACACACATATATATATATATATATATATATATATATACACACACACACACACACACATATATATATATATATATATATATATATATATATATATATATATATATATATATATATATATATATATATATGCACATATATCTATATATATATATATATATATATATATATATATATATATATATATATATATATATATATATATATATATATACACACACACACATATATATATATATATATATATATATATATATTTATATATATGGGCACGTATCACTTCACCTAAAACTCATTTCACCTAAACTCATTTCACCAAGACCTTATCACCTAAAGTTAATTTCACCTAAAACTCATTGCAAGTAGTACAATAAGGCAAATCAAAGCTATATGTCCTTTTCCCCACTGTAGTGCAATCCTGGTGTTAGTATATATAGTAAGTGAGGGTGTGGGGGACACAGCCCCCCAACTAGTAAGCTTTTACCAAATAATGTAAAACAAAACCAGACAACATAAAACACCCCAAACACCCTCAACTATATATACTAACACCAGGATCACCATAACTAGAGTGGGGGAAAGGACATATACCTTTGATTTGCCTTAATGTAGTACTTGTCAGTGAAATGAGTTTTAGATGAAATGAACTTTAGGTGATTTGATTTAGGTGAATTGAGTTTAGGTGAAGTGATACGTACCCATATTATATCTATATATATATATATATATATATATATATATATATATATATATATATAGGTTCATAGGTTCATACTAGGCCATGTGCCCTAGGGCATTTATAAGCCTAGCCAGAGTGTGTTTGGCTTTCGCCACCCATTTTAAATTAATTTTGCTATGCCCTTTTTCGAGGTTAGTATACTGTGCCTCTGTCTAACAGTGACACAGAAGTGATACCAGGAAAACCACGATCTCCCATCCACTCATCAAGATTCCTCTTGAAGAGAGTCAATGAGGGACTCTGCCTAACCTGGACTGGGATTTTATTCCAGAGTGAATGGAGCCTCTGGGTTATGAATCTGTCCCGCCAGCATGTCCTATTTATTTCAGTGCTGAGGTTCAAGTCTCTCGAGCACGTAGCTCGATGGGATTTGGATTTTCTGAGGTGCAGCATGTCCATTAATTCCGGGTTGGACATGGCTTTATACATCAGGCACAGATTGCCTCTGAGCAGGCGGTATGCCAATGAGTAGAGCTGGAGTTTAACTGGGCAGCATATGGCATCTGTTTGAGCCCTATGATCATCTTAGTGAGGTACTTTTGGGGTCTTTCCAGTTGCTGCAGGTGTCTGGTAAGGTGCATCCTGAAAGGAGCATTGTACTCAATTATGGGCCTGATGAGGGATGAGTAAAGAGGCACGATGACCTCCCCTGATCTATATGTGAATCCCTTCATGATTAGGTGGGCTATATAAAATGTTTTTCTAACCACTTTGGCCACGTGGTTGTCAAATGAGAGATTGCTATCAACTTGGGTCCCCAGGTCCCTAATTACTTCTTCTGTACTTAATGGATTACCAGTTATGTGGTAATTTGTGGGCACTTTGTTTTTGCCAAAAGGGATGGCTATACACTTTTTGGCGTTTAGCTTGAGGCCATGGCTCTGGCACCAGTTGTCTGTTTCTATGACGCCCTTTTGGAGGATGCTTGTGTTGGCTGGAGAGTCGATTATGGTGCCCAGTTTGCAGTCATTTGCGAACTTATTCAGCCACAGTCCTTCCATGTTGGCCTGTACCTCCGAGAAATATATACCGAACAAGAGAGGTCCCAGGCCTGAGCCTTGTGGGATGCCACTTGTAACTGGTTTGGAGTCTGACGTGGCTCCAGCAATTCTAACCATGTGGGTTCTGTCCTTGATCCAGTTTGCAACCCATCTAGTAGCATAGGGGGTTATATTTAAGCTGGTGAGCTTATCTATAATGCCCAAGTGGGGTACTGTACCGAAGGCTTTTGCGAGGTCCAGGTAGGCTGTGTGGACCACCTTCCCCTCGTCAATGGCCTTGGTGACTGTTTCAAAGAAATCAACCAGGTTTAAGAACAAGATCTGCCCTTAACAAAGCCGAACTGGGTAGGATCCAGTGTCTGTAGGTCCCCAATATCTTTATTTATGAGGTCCATGATGATCCTTTCCATAGCTTTCCAGACTAAGCTAGTCAGGCTTATGGGGCGATAGTTTCCAGGATCCATTGAGGCACCACCTTTGTGGAGAGGGACCACTGTTGCTGTATGCCACTCTTTGGGTACATATCCTGTAGTAAGGCTAAGATTGAACAGTAGTTTTATGTTTGGGTTTAGCTCTTCTTGGAGTTCATGTAGGACGCAGCCCGGGACACCGTCTGGTCCCATTGATGCTGTGTTTTTTGCTTTAGAGAGGGCAGCTCTTACCTGAGCATCTGAGATGTCAGGGGCAGCACTCTGCTGGGATAAATATTTGCCCTTTGGTGGGGGTGGGAGTTTGCTGAACCTGTCAGCTAGGATGTTGGCAATGTCAGTGGGTTCAGTGTATTTTTGTCATTTTGGACTAATTCTGAGCATATCTGGGAATTCCCACCCAGGTTCCTAACATAACTAAAGAAATCCTTGTGATTATCCTTAGTGTCCTGTGCAATTTTTCTCTCGAAGCTGGCCTTAGACGATTTTATGAGTGCCCGAAGTTTTTGCTAATACTGATCAGAGATGCCTTCCTTTTTGGGATTTTGCTCTATCATGTAGTAGCTTCCTCCTTCTATTGTATAGTTTGTTTATGGCTGGGGTCCACCAGACAGGACGTCTGCCTTTGGAGGATTGGGTCTTGGTTTTATTTGGGATTGCATGATCCATGCATTCCTGAAGGTGTTCATAGAATGCGTTTATAAAGGATTCTGCAGTCTGGGCCGTATTTTCCACAGGCCCGGGGGCTTTAAAGGATTCCACCTCGGTTTTGAGGAGTGTGAAATTTGCTTTAGAGAAGTTTTTCACTGTGGTTTTCAGGGCAGGGGGTGGAGTCGGGATGTGAATATCCAGTGAGATTAGTTTATGGTCTGATCTTACAAGTGAGGGATACACTTCTGGTCTGGAGCATAGAGTCCCCATGTTGGTGATGATCAGGTCCAGTATGTTTTCCCCTCTTGTGGGAGTGGTAACAAGTTGTTCCATAGCATTTGAGTTTATAAATTCTAGGAACCTTTGGGCCAGGGTGTTGGAGCTAGAGTAATGCTCCCAGTCTATGTTTGGGTAGTTGAAGTTGCCCAATATAATGGTGTTTGGAGAGACCGTCATATTTTCCAGTGTTCTCAGGAAGGCCGAGTGGGGTTCCTGGGTTTGGGAGGGTGGTCTGTAGCAGGCTATGAACTGGAAGGCAGTTTTACCCACTGTTAGTTGCACATGGAAAGTCTCTGATGCTTTGTGCTGTGCCACCAACCTGGAGGTGTGGGTATCTTTGACGAATATTGATACTCCCCCTCCTTTTGTGGTATGGTCCAAGTTTTGGGGCTGAAAAGCATGGTATGAGGTATAACCTGGTAGTGCTGGGGTGCTCTCTGGAGCCTTGAACCAGGTTTCTGTTACTGCACAGATTTCGATTTTCTCCATGCTAAGGAGAGATTCGAGTGCATGCATCTTGAGGTTTAGACTTCTGGCATTGAGTAGCATTACTCATAGTTTCTTATCCCTTGTGATACCTATGGAGGTGGGTTTGTCTTTTGAGCCTTGCCTAAAAAAGGCACTATGGGGGTAGCAAGAGCCTTTGCCAATATCTGAAAGCCCAGGGGTGACAGGTGCAAGCCATCCCTAGCGAAGCATCGTGGCTTGTCGAGCATGTCATCCCAGGCTGACAGGCATTGGATCCCCTTTAAATGACACCAATACTTAAGCCAATTGTTGAAATTGATCATCTTGTCTTCATATTATGGCATCATTCTTGGTGAGGGTAAGATGCTACTCAAGGTCAGGGTCATACTGGCCTGGGCTACATGCTCAGAGAGCTCCTCTATGTCTCTTTTCATGTAGTCCAGGGAGGTACGTCTCAGGTCATTCACACCAGCATGGACAATGACTGAGTCATATTTGTACTTGCTTTGGAGTGACCTGAGTGCTTGTGTTATGTGGCGGATCCTAGCAGCCGACAGGCAGCTCACCATGACCTTCTCCTTGTTCAGCCTGGTGAGTGGGACCTCAGTGTGCCTGACGATACAGTCACCTATTACAAGTGTATCAGGTGTGTTGTTTAGCCTTAAGGGCTGTGACTGTTCGGCACACTGGCTTTGTGAGCTATGTGTTGCACGTGTTTTGTTTTGGGGTAGCGGTTGCTTGGGTGTCTGCTTTGGAGGTCTCTGTTGCTTAGGCAGATTTTTATTTAGAGCCTCTGAGTATGTTTTTGTGTGTTTATATGTTTGGTTTGCTGTCGTGGTAGGTCTATGTGAGACTGGAATTGTAGTGAGTGTGGTTTCCTTCTCCTCCTGACTGGTTTCGCCAGTACTGAGTTGAGAGTGCTTAGCCTCCAATATGGCTATATGGTTGCATCTCTCACATGTGTTGGAATATGTTGGGAGGAGGAGAGGGTTGTCTGTGTACATGAGGCAGTTGTAACATCGTCTCAAGATTCCCAGATTCACCAGCTGGACCGGAGAGGAGATTGACAGCTGACCTTTGGACATGCTAGAATAGTATTGGGAATTCCTTTATAACTGAAAAAAAAGGGCCAATGGGGAATGAGGCACTCAAGAGGAGTTTGTGAAGGTGTAGTGCTTTTAATATTTTAGTACTGACTTATATAATTGCTTTAGTGTGCAAGCGCCAGGTAACTTAAATGCAATGTGTTTCAGGTAACTTAAATGCAAAAACAACAAACAGTAACTTTCTTTATATATATTTATATATATATATATATATATATATATATATATATATATATATATATATATATATATATAGGTCTACTGGAAAACACCGAAATTCCACTTGTACAAAAACGAACAGTGGAGTTTTGGTTTCACGAAAGTGCAATTAAGCGAAGGTGCACTTCCGCGAAAAATGGTTCAATGAACCATTAAGGAACATGGGTGCTGAAGCACACTACTGTGGGGAAAGGGAGTTTACGTGTTTCCCCACTGTAGTGCGATCTCAGAGTTGTTATATTTAAGTAGGGGGTGTGGGGGGTGCAGGGGGCTTGCCCACCTGCAAAAACAATGTTTTAATGGTTTTTATCAGTTCGTTGAACCGATGTTCATGAAAGTGCACTTTCGCTTAAGTGCACTTTCGCGGAGGTGTGGTTCTGCTTTCTAATTTCGAAGATGTGTATTCCCGAAGTTATACTGTAGACCCATATATATATATATATATATATATATATATATATATATATATATATATATATATATATATCTATATATATATATATATATATATATAGATATATATATATATATATATATATGTATATATATATATATATATATATATATATATAAATATACATATATATATATATACATACATATATATATATCTATATGTATATATATATATATATATATATATATATATATATATATATATATATATATATATATATATGTGTGTGTATATGCATATATATATATATATATATATATATATATATATATATATATATATATATATATATTTATAGACTAGATCCAGGCCTGCTGAATCAAGCTTTGTTTGTATGCTTGTTATTTCCCTGGAACGCTAATTCCACCTAAAACACGGCTTCTCAGCGCTTCTGTGGATCCCTAGTGACATCTGCATTGCTTACTGTACTTATTTCCTTGCTTCGCTTGAAAAAAAGTTACTGTTTGTCGTTTATGCATTTAAGTTACCTGTAACACATTGCACTTGTTACCTGGCACTTGCTCACTAAAGCAATTATAAGTCAGCACTAAAAATTAAAAGCACTACACCCTCGCTCCTCATTGGCCCTTGTTTTCAATTATAAAGGAATTCCCAATATTATTCTAGCATGTCCAAAGGTCAGTTGTCAATCTCCTCTCTGGTCCAGCTGGTGAATATGGGAATCTTGAGGCAATGTTACAACTGCCTCATATACACAGACAACCCTCTCCTCCTCCCAACAAATTCCAACTCATGTGAGAGATGCAACCATATAGCCAAACTGGAGGCTAAGCTCTCTCAACTCAGTACTGGCATAACCAGTCAGGAGGAGAAGGAAACCACACTCACTACAATTCCAGTCTCACATAGACCTACCACGACAGCAAACCAAACACATAATCACACAAAAACATAGTCGGAGGCTCTAAATAAAGATCTGCCTAAGCAGCAGAGACCTCCAAAGCAGACACCCAAGCAACCGCTACCCCAAAACAAATCACGTGCAACACATATCTCACAAAGCCAGTGTGCCGAACAGTCACAGCCCTTAAGGCTAAACAACACACCTGATATACTTGTAATAGGTGACTCTATCATCAGGCACAATGACGTCCCGCTCACCAGGCTGAACAAGGAGAAGGTCACGGTGAGCAGCCTGTCTGGCGCTAGGATCCGCCACATAACACAAGCACTCAGGTCACTCCAAGGCAAGTACAAATATGACTCAGTCATTGTCCATGCTGGTGTGAATGACCTGAGACGTACCTCCCTGGACTACATGAAAAGAGACATAAAGGAGCTCTCTGAGCATGTAGCCCAGGCCGGTATGACCCTGACCTTGAGTTGCATCTTACCCTCACCAAGAATGATGCCACAATATGAAGACAAGATGATCAATTTCAACAATTGGCTTAAGTATTGGTGTCATTCAAAGGGGATCCAATGCCTGTCAGCTTGGGATGATATGCACGACAATCCACGATGCTTTGCTAGGGACGGCTTGCACCTGTCACCCCTGGGCTTTTGGATATTGGCAAAGGCTCTTGCTACCCCCAGTGCCTTTTTTAGGCAAGGCTCAAAAGACAAACCCACCTCCATAGGTATCACAAGGGATAAGAAACTAAGAGTAATGCTACTCAACGCTAGAAGTCTAAACCTCAAGATGCACGCACTCGAAACTCTCCTTAGCATGGAGAACATCGATATCTGTGCAGTAACATAAACCTGGTTCAGCACTCCCGAGAGCACCCCAGCACTACCAGGTTATACCTCATACCATGCTTTTCAGCCACAAAACTTGGACCGAACCACAAAAGGAGGGGGAGTATCGATATTCATCAAAGATACCCACACCTCCAGGTTGGTGGCAAAGCACGAAGCATCAGAGACTATCCATGTGCAACTAACAGTGGGTAAAACTGCCTTCCAGTTTATAGCCTGCTACAGACCAGCTACATACCACCCTCCCAAACCCAGGAACCCCACTCGGCCTTCCTGAGAACACTGGAAAATATGAAGGTCTCTCCGAACACCATTATATTGGGCGACTTCAACTACCCAAACATAGATTGGGAGCATTACTCTAGCTCCAACACCCTTGCCCAAAGGTTCCTAGAATTCATAAACTCAAATGCTATGGAACAACTTGTTACCACTCCCACAAGAGGGGAAAACATACTGGACCTGATCATCACCAACATGGGGACTCTATGTTCCAGACCAGAAGTGTATCCCTCACTGGTAAGATCAGACCATAAACTGATCTCACTGGATATTCACATCCCGACCCCACCCCATGCCCAGAAAACCACAGTGAAAAACTTCTCTAAAGCAAATTTCACACTCCTCAAAACAGAGGTGGAATCCTTCAAAGCCCCCAGGCCTGTGGAAAATACGGCCCAGACCGCAGAATCCTTTAAAAATGCATTCTATGAACACCTTCAGGAATGCATGGATCATGCAATCCCAAATAAAACCAAGACCCAATCCTCCAAAGGCAGACGACCTGTCTGGTGGACCCCAGACATAAACAAACTATACAATAGAAGGAGGAAGCTATTACATGATAGAGCAGAATCCCAAAAAGGGAAGGCATCTGTGATCAGTATTAGCAAAAAACTAAGGGCACTCATAAAATCGTCAAAGGCCAGCTTCGAGAGAAAAATTGCACAGGACACTAAGGATAATAACAAGGCTTTCTTTAGTTATGTTAGGAACCTGGGTGGGAATTCCCAGATATGCTCAGAATTAGTCCAAAATGACAAAAAATACACTGATCCCACAGACATTGCCAACATCCTAGCTGACAGGTTCAGCAAACTCCCCTCCCCACCAAAAGGGCAAATATCTATCCCAGCAGAGTGCTGCCCCCCTGACATCTCAGATGCTCAGGTGGGAGCCGCCATCTCCAAAGCAAAAAACACAGCATCAATGGGACCAGACGGTGTCCCAGGCTGTGTCCTACATGAACTCCAAGAAGAGCTAAACCCAAACATAAAACTACTGTTCAATCTCAGCCTTACTACAGGATATGTACCCAAAGAGTGGCGTACAGCAACAGTGGTCCCTCTCCACAAAGGTGGTGCCTCAATGGATCCTGGAAACTAACGCCCCATAAGCCTGACTAGCTTTGTCTGCAAAGCTATGGAAAGGATCATCTTGGACCTCATAAATAAAGATATTGGGGACCTACAGACACTGGATCCTACCCAGTTTGGCTTTGTTAAGGGCAGATCCTGCCTCTTAAACCTGGTTGACTTCTTTGAAACAGTCACCAAGGCCATTGACGAAGAGAAGGTGGTCCACACAGCCTATCTGGACCTCGCAAAAGCCTTCGATACAATACCCCACTCGGGCATTATAGATAAGCTCACCAGCTTAAATATAAACCCCTATGTCACTAGATGGGTTGCAAACTGGCTCAAGGACAGAACCCACATGGTTAGAATTGCTGAAGCCATGTCAGACTCCAAACCAGTTACAAGTGGCATCCCACAAGGCTCAGTCCTGGGACCTCTCTTGTTTGGTATATATTTCTCCGAGGTACAGGCCAACACGGAAGGACTGTGGCTGACCAAGTTCGCAGATGACTGCAAACTGGGTGCCATAATCGACTCTCCAGCCGACACAAGCATCCTCAAAAAGGGCCTCATAGAAACAGACAACTGGTGCCAGAGCCATGGCCTCGAGCTAAACGCCAAAATGTGTATAGTCAT
>NC_056737.1:1434655648-1434708148 GCF_019279795.1 Protopterus annectens
TCCAGGAGGTTTAAGGTATCATACAGTAAAAACTCTAGCTTGGCTTGGTTTTTCTCATCATCATTATCAGTAGCAACTATTCTGCTGCTGATATCCTCCAAATTCAGTGCTATAGTGGAAGTGTGTGTTTTTGATGCTGACTCTGAAATATTTGGAATAAATACTCATAATAAATAGTATAATGCTATTAATAATAACAGTGCATCTGTTGTTGCCTGCCCTTATGATACTTTGACAACAGAATTTCCTCCCTCTCCTTTCACTAGATATTAACAATAAAAACATAAATATCATTTTGCAAAGTCACTCCCATTAAACTACTCACCAGGCTAAATGAGCTTTGATAACATTTCTTAATATTGAGTGTACTGATACAACTTGCACTGATTTTACTATAATTAATTTACTGATTCTTGCTGGTGGCAGAAGGTTTCCAGACTAGTTGTTTTGTATTGAAATTTAAATACTTAGTAACAAGTCCATCCAAACATTATTCTTAAACTAAATTCCAAGTAGTTATAGTTACCCCTGCACACAGAATCATACCTGTCAGTATCATGGGCCTGCACTTTCTCACATATTGTCTTGCCAGCCTGATTGAGATGGGTGTAAGAATTCCCTCATGTTATCTGATGATCATTTCTTACTCAAACAGCATAACACAGTGTGTGAGAGATGTAAATATATAATATCCTTGAAGGTAGAAAGCTCACACACAGTAAATTCATACATCAAAATCACCAGTAGTACACCATACATCACAGCTCTCCAAGGCCAACACAATACACACACACCACATATCAAACCTCACCAAGGCCACCATAATACATGTACACCACATATCACAACTCACTAAGGCAACCATAATACATATCCACCACATATCCCACCTCACTAAGGCCACCATAATACAGGTACACCGCATATCACATCTCACTAAGGCCTCCATAATACACATACACCACACATCACACCTGTCCAGGGCTATCACAATACACATAATCCATCATATGCTGAGGTTCTAAAGATTAAGTTGCCTAAACCTCAAAGATATCCAAAACACAACACATGCACAAATCACACTCAGCATATTAAGCCTACTTCCTTACATAGCACAAGGATACTCAAAGTCACAGATGATGATGCCGTAAGGAAGGCATCAACCCAACCAAACATTCTTGTTATAGGTGACTCCATTGTAAGACATACAGATGTGCCTCTTACCAGGCTGAGCAAAAAGGAGTGATGGTTACTTTCTTGTCTGGTGCCAGGATCCAATAGATCAGGTATACACTCAAGTCATTGAAAAACAAGTAGCAGTATATCTCTGTCATTGTTAATGCTTGTGTCAGTGATTTGAGGTGTACCTCCCTGGGTAATATGAAGAGAGACATGATGGAGCTCTCAGACTATACATTTAAGAGAGGTATAAGCCCAGCATTGAGCAGCATTCTACCTTCTCCAAGGATGATATCTTCATATGAGCAAAAAATAATTGACTGCAATAATTGAGTTAGTGTTTGTTGTCATTCAAAGGGGTCTAATATTTGTCAGCTTGGGTGAATATAATTGACAGACCATGCTGCTTTGCCAGGGATGGTTTGTATCCGTCCCCTCTATTTTTTCAATTTTAGGTAAAGACATTGTCCATCTCCACATTACCTTTTTTAGGCAATGTCAACCTGATAAAACTTACCAATATAATAAATCAAGCGCACTCTTTTATACAGCTTAGGAAATGAAAACTTCCATAACCTGCAACATTGCTCTGCTTGTCTGTACATTCATGCCAAACGAAATTCAAAGACTGCTACATGCAAAGCAGAAATATTTGAAGAAAACATTCCAGCAAAGCTGTCAACATTTGTTTAGTAATGACAGTAAATGTGAGATTATCAAATTATGAAAATGCAGAGAGTATTATATGTTTGAGTGAATGCAGGATTAAACAAATGACAATGATTATACCTTAGAAATCATAATTGCATACTTAGATGTAAATGGCAATAACATGAAATACTGATAAACAAGAACTGTCTTCTTTCTTCTGATTACATCTGAGGTGGAGGTCCCCAGTAACCGGAGAAAGCAGGAGCAGTGACTAGAGTGGCTGACCGAGTCCTCCGGTAAGCTTGTAAGCTAGAAAAAATTAGTATATTAGCTAGATGATATAGATATGGGGCCGGATTCACAAAGGCTTGCATGGAGTCTAAGAGCAGTGTAAGCCAGCAGACAGCCAATATGTCTGCAGAGTGATCCAGCAACAGTCAGCAGGGGCGTGCATGAGACCTCCTAAAACTACTCTTGCACGGACAGCGTCATTTATACAAATTACCTCATTTACTGCTGAAAGCTATGCAAATGAGGTAATTTTGCAATCCAGGAAACACCAACTTGTCCGTGGAAGAGTAGAGTTATTTGCAGAGATGTACTCCATTGGTAACAGAGTACCGTTCTGCAAATAGCAAAACGGAGCTATGACAGCTCCAAATAAAGGATGCATCCAGTTGAGGAAACATGCCAATGGCCAAATATAAGGCCATTGGCATTTTGATCGGTTGAAAATTAATAAAAATCAAATTTTTTTTATTCCCCGATCTCCAATGTTTAAGCGTAGCGCAGTGCCACGCAAACGTGCAGCGCTTTAAAAAACAGAAAAAAAGAAAAGCCAAAAATAGGCATTCTTATTAAAATTAATTCTTCTGCCATGCAGGTGAATGGCAGACTGAAGACAACATGACTACTGAGTAGTGATTGCTAAGGGGGTAAGCTCCATTCGAGAGATGTAACCAAGCATTAGTAGGCAATCCTATGCAAATGAGGATAAGGATAGTGAATCCCAATTTTCCCTGGCATGTGAGTCATGTCCCTGGAGTCTAAGTGTAGGAGTAGGGGAGTAGCAGAGTAGAAGATAGGTGACATCATGAAAGACTGTAAGCTCATTGGAGCAGAGTGGCATGTGTTTGCTGTGAGTTACTCAGGATTGGAAGAGGAGTGTCTACAGTAGTTTTAACTGAAACCCAGAAACCAAAGGTATACGCCGTGGCTATCACTGAATTTTCTTGCAAACCTGCTTACACCGTGTGCATGCATGTGCATGTCTGTAAACCCGTCTAAGCCTGTGTGCGTGCGTGTGCACCCGCCTAAGCCTGTATAAGCCTGTGTGCACACGTGTGCACTCGTGTGCACGTGTTTGCGCGTGTTTGTGCTTGTTTGCGTGGTGCTGTTTCCTGTGGAAACAGAAAGGGAAAAGGAAGGAAAAGAAGTAGTAGGAAGTTAACCAAGGAGAACTAGCAGAGCTGCCAGGTGAAATCAATCAGAATCAGCCAATTACACAGGCAGTACACTAGTCCAGCCCAGCCCAGCACTTAAAACTCTGCAAACAACATTCCCCCAGGTTTTTCTCAAAAACACTGCAGCACTGCAGTATACAAAGAGAGTGAAAACTTAAAAAGCTTAACTCAGACAAAAAAATTTAGGGCTGCCATTGCTATTATAAGGCAACATGTGCAAGATGCGGAGGGTGGTGCCATTGCGAATGCTGCTGAGCAACCCAGAATGAGGAGACGGAGAAGGGTGTACAGACCCAGGGTAACCTATCAGGGGCTACATGAGCTGGAGATAGTGGAGCGCTATAGAATGGACAGAGACCTCCTGCAGCAAACTGTTGAGCTGTGCAGGCCACACCTCATACACAGAACCAACAGAATTGAACCCATCCCAGTGGAAACCAAGGTATTGTCTGCCTAAGAATACTAGCAACAGGTACCTTACAGAGACCAACTGGGGATATGATGGGGATTTCAGAGGCATCAGCATCCAGGGTACTGCACCAGTTCCTGAATGCCATGACAGCACATGTCGGTGATCATGTATATTTTCCCAATTCCCATGAGGCATTGGCCAGCAATATGTGTCTCTTCCAGCAAATAGCGGAATACTCTGAGGTAGTGGGTTCAATTGACTGCATGCACATATACATCAAAGCACCAGCCGGTGAGCGGGGTAGGGCCTCCATCAACTGCAAGGGTTTCCCCTCCATCAACTGCCAGGTCATGTGCGATGCCCAGGGCATAATATTGAATGTGTGTGCTGGCTGCCCTGGAAGCTACCAAGATTCCCATATCTGGCATCTGATGCAGCTGTACCAGACATTTGCCAATTGGGACATCCCTGATGGTCAGCTAGTGGAGGATGTTGGATGCGCACTGGAGCCATGGCTGATGACACCCATCAGAAATGCACACACACCTGAACAAGAACACCATAATGAGGCACACGCACAAAAATGAAATGTAATCGAGCATGTGCTTGGGCTGCTCAAGTCACGGTTCCGGTGCCTGGACACATCTGGTGGAGCCTTGCAGTACTCACCAACTACATGTACCCAAATTGTCATGGTATGTGCCATGCTACACAATATGATCCTGTGAAAACAGCTGCAGGAGGAACAGCATGGGGCAGGGCCAAACAGCCACCCACCATTGCCAAGGCCATCACAGGCACAGCGTGACTTGGAGGAGGAGGAACAACCTGAGCCTGCCCCAGTAGGCAGAAGGAGGTGTGCCCAGTATGCCTTGGCCTTGGCAAAGAGGCAAGGCATAGCACATACACTGGCTCAGTAGGAACCCTGGAAATTATACCTCTCTCTGACTTGCACATAAAATAAAAGGGATGCCTAACTTGACACTACCTGTTTTCAAACATGTATAGGGAGTGTACTATGTGCATCCAACATAGGCAGCCCTGCAGCACCATCTGAGGCATTATTGCCATGTTTTAAGCAATATAAAGCAGTGCTAAGCAGCTTTTACCACTATTTTGTATCTGTAAACAAAATTGCCCGCGCTAACTAGCGCAACGTCGGGCAATGTTGAGCAATGTTGGGCAAGGTCGGGCAAAGTTGAGCAAAGTCGGGTAAATATGCTCATATTTGCAGTACTGTTACTTAAGCAGTCTGGTCTACCCAGCATGAAAATAAAAAGCAGTGACAGGGCTCGAACCCAGGACACTGTGCACTATAGTCACAGTACTGATCCACTAAGCCAAGACAGCATTACAGTGGCACAGACACAGCAGGACAATTGTACACTAATTCAAACAGAAAGAAATGCTGTATCATGACCTTAAAAAGGCATATGGGTAACCTCCCCCACAGGCCTATGCAGACAGAGAACAGCAGGCCAGGTGGTGCAATGTGGGTTGGGTAGGCTATGAAGTCGCAATCTAATATATACGTGACTTTGGATGCTAAGACGCGTAGTACAGCAGTATGCCTCAAGCCAGTATGATAGGCTACAGTACAGATGGAAATGGTGTACCTTACATAGCAGTGCAGGCCTAGCAAATGTGTATAAGTGTCAGGTGAACCCCTCATCCTATGTACACCCACAGTAACAATCAGGTGTGCCCCCGGGTAGAAATGTACAAAGAATAGCTGTCCCCCCTGTATGTAGAAATGTTGATAAGTCTATGCAAAGTGTCTCATGGAAGCCCTGCAGGCACAGCATGATCCCTGTTAAGTTATGACACAAAGGTGAGCCCAGCATTAAAAATACAACTTGATTTTCCACACACATATAGTATAAATGTGTATACCGGGCGTGCTCACACACTTCAACAAATGTAGTGGATTTCACTCAGCAACATACTGAAAGGTCATACTGGGCATGCTCACACACTTAATAAATGAAGCATATGTCAGGCAACAACATACTGAAAGGTCATACTGGGCATGCTCACACACTTAGGTCATGTCAGAGTACAGCAGTGGGCCACACATATCTGGCAGTTGCATGTTTCACCCCAGGAACCTGCCACTATTCACCAATCTTGCCTTGTGCACACAGTTATATGAAAACAGACACATATAATATATTGGAACCCTGTCATAATCAAACTATGTACCACAAGTACTTAAGTTGTTCACAGAAAGTGAAAAAGCAAAGAAGATCAATAAACCTGCAATCAGTATCATCAACAAACAATGTGCACTCCAAATATTATCCAATCCATGTTCTGGCAAAAGAATCTGTGAAGGCATCCATAGAGAACAATGATGCTTCCTTCCGCTATGTTATAAATAGCAATGCACACTCATATATGTCCTGAGTCAGTGCAAACTGTAAATGACTGACATTTCCAACATCCTGTCAGACAGGCCCATACATACATATCACCCTCTCACTGACAAAGGGCCCTATTATCATACCCGAAGACTGTGAAAGCACAGATATCACATATAGAATGGGTAAACAGCTCCTTCCAAACCTGAAAACATGGCGTCTATGGGATCACATTGTTTCCCCTAGCTGTGTCATAAGTGAACTCCATAACAAACAGACCCTGCACCTGAATAGTCTGTTGAGCCTCACCCTCTGTACAGGATATGAAACTGTTGAATGTGTTACAGCAATGTTTGACACACTCCCCAAGTATTGGTGCACAACAGAACATGGGAACTATTGTCTTATAAGCCTATTAAGCCTGATCTGCAAGGCCATGGAGTCCATCATGATGGAACTCATAAACAGAGCTATTGGGAGCCTACAAACACACAACCCTACCAATTACTGTTTAGTCATGGGCAGATCATGGTTCCCAAACCTGCTAGACTGTTTAGAAGGCAGTCACCTAGGACATACATCAATGAAATGAGCTACACACATCCAACATAGACCTTGAAAAGCCCTTTGCCAACATCCCAGACACATGTCATATCCACAAAATCAGCAACCTGTGCATAAATATGTCTGTCATCTGATGGATTGCCCACTGGGGAACAGATAGATCACACAAGGTAAGAATTGTGGTCTCCTGTACGAGCTGGTAACAACTGCTGTCCCCCATGGCTCAGTCCAGGGACCCCTCCTGTCTGGTGTATACTTTTCAGAAATACAATCAAACACACAAAGGCTATGTTTAGCAAAGTTTGTGGATGACTGCAAAAATATCGTCATAATCGATGTTTGGGACAACAGAGACATCCTTAAAAAGGGTCTCAGTCAGACAGATGTGGTGTCAAAAGTATGTCCTCGAGCTACAGTCATACAAATACCACATAGGTGCCAACACCCTAAATATGGAGGTGATAATAAGGGATCTATGGACAAATGTGGATAGTCATCTGTACTTCCAGAAACACATTCACAAAGTGGTCAGAAAATCATGCTATGTGTTTCCACAAACTGCCAAGGTCTTTGCATATGGGTCAAAGGAGGTTCCCTCTACTCATCAGTCATCAGACCCATCAGAGAGTACTACAACACACCTGTGATGAATCTGACTAGGCACCTTCAGCAGCTGGAAAGACCAATGAAGTACTTCAACAGGAGGATTACTGGCCTCAAGCAGTTGCCCCATGCAACAAGACTGAATTTAACTCAATCTGTACTCTGTTGCATACAGTCTACTCAGGAGATCTCTGCCCAACAGACAGGTCCATGTCATGGCAACACTCAGATCTGCTCTGAGTTACAGCTCAATGGCATTAAATATACAGACCCAACTGATATTGCCAACATCCTGGCAGATAGGATCAGTGTTAACCTTACCCCTCTCTCACCCATGAAAGAGCACATCTCTATAATGGAAGACTGCAAAGTTGCTGTCATCACGGCTGCACAGGTAAAAAAAAAAACTCTCCAAAGCCAGTATCACAGCATCCATGGGACCAGATAACTTCCCAGGCTGTGTTCTACACAAACTACAGAATGAACAGGCACCACACCGACATACCATATTCAGTCATAGCCTCACCTCAGGCTTTGTGCCTGCTGAATGGTGCACAGTGACGGTTATCCCACTACACAAGGGTGGAGACACCACAGACCACAGGAACTAGTGCCCCATTAGCCTGATGAGCCTGCTCTGCAAGACCATGGAATGGATCGTCATACAACTTATAAAAAAAGACATTGATAATCTCCAAACTCTGGACCACAACCATGTTGGGTTTGTAAAATGCAGATCATGCCTCCTAAACCTGATAGATGACATTTAAGCAGTCACCAGAACCGTAGACAAGGGTAAGGTGTTTTGCACAGCCTATGTAGATCTTGCCACACTCTGGAATTATAGATAAACCCACTAAACTAGGTATAAATTTCTATGTCACAAGATGGGTTGCCAACTGGCTTTCTGACAGAACACACACTGTGAAAGTAGCAGACTCCAAGTATGACTTTGGACCAGTGACGAGTGCAGTACCACAGGGCCTAGTCCTGGGTCCTGTCCTGTTTTGTGTCTACTTCCCTGAAGTAAACTTCAATATGGAAGGTCTGTGGCTAATGAAGTTTCCAGATGACTGCAAACTAGGAGCCATAACTGTAAATGCTAAAGATGTGGACATCCTACAAAAGGGCCCAACTGAGACAGATGGCTGGTGTCAAAGGCATGGGCTCAAGCTCAATGCCAAAAAGTGCATTGTCATTCCCTTTGGTAAAAACTCTGTAGCCATGAACTATAACATAGGCGGTAGTATACTTAACACTGAAAGTGTGATAAGAGACCTTGGGTCACAGGGGACAGTGGACACACCTGTGATAATCACATCCCCACAGTAGTCAGGAAATCCTTCTATGCGGCACACCTCATCACAAAAGGTGCCTCATGCAGAATAGAAGAGGACATTGTTCCCCTCTACTCATCACTCACTAGATCTATAATGGAGTACAACACCCCTTTTGCTATGTACCTCACAAGACATGTACAAAAACTGGAAAGCATGCAGCAATACCTCACAAAGAGCATTAGTGGCCTGAAATACATGTCATACACAGACCATCTCAAAATTCTCCAGCTGTACTCTCTCGCATATCGCCTACTCAGAGGTGATCTCTGCCTAACATACAAAGCTATGTCAAACACAGAGCTGTTGGACATGCTCCACATAAAACACTCACAATTCCTCTGATCTTCAGACCCAAAACCATGAGTGAAATACAAAAGGAAGGGGTGTATCCATTTACCTTTTGGATACCCACACCTTCAGGTTAGTGGCACAGCATGAGGCCTTGGAGACCATGCAAGTGCAACTAACATTGGGCAAAGCTGCTTATCAGATTGTAGCCTGCTACAGATCACCTACCTTGTCTCAGGAACCTCACTCAGTATTCCTGAAAACAGTGGAAAATATAGAGGTCCTATCAAACACCATTATATTAGGAGATTACAACTACCCAAACATTGAGTGGGAGAATTACTTGTGTACAACGTCCTTTGCCCAATGTTTCCTAGAGTTTAAAAACTCAAATGCCCTGTAACAGCTGGTCACCACTCCCACTAGAGGTGACAACATACTGGACCTGATCATCACCAACATGGGGTACCAGTGTTCCACGACAGAGATAAACCCCTCGCTAGTAATATCAGATCATAAAGTAATTACACTGGACATCCACACCCCCCCCCCCAGTCAAGGAAACCACTGTTAAGACATTTTCAAAAGCAAACTGCACACTTCCCAAGACCAAAGTGGAAAGCTCCAAAGCCCCCTTGCTATAGGATAATGCTATACAATCTGCCAAATAATTTACAAGTGCATTCTATGAGCATCTACAGGGATGCAGGGATCGAGACATGCCAAATAAAACCAAGATGCACTCCTCCAAAAACAAGAAACCAATCTGGTGGTCATCGCCCATAAAAAAGCTATACAACAGAAGGAGGAAACGAACACATGATAGAGCAAACTTCACAAAATGAAAGGCATCACTGATCATTATTAGGAAGACACAATGATCGCTCATAAAATAATCCAAGGCCAGTTTCTAAAGATAAATTGCCAAGGAATGTAAGAATAACAACCACAAATCCTTCATTAGCTATACCAAACATTTAGGTGGCAACTTCCAAATATGCTGTCAGCTACTAACAAATGGCAAGAAATACACTGCACCAACCTACATTGGCCACATCCTGGGGGACAGGTTCAGTGCAAACTCCACCACCATCACCCCCAAAAGGGCCTGCGTCCATCCCAGAAGAATGAAGAGCCCCAGACTTCATGGACATGCAGGTAAAGACAGCCCTCTCCAAAGCTAAGAACACAGCATCAATGGGACAGGATGGTATTCCAGGCTGCATCTTACATCATCCCCAAAAGGAACTACACCCTCACCTATATTCACTGTCCAGACTCAACCTTACCACAGGCTATGTACCCAAAGAATGGCATACACCAACAGTCATTCAGCTCCACAAAGGGGGTGCCACAACAGAACCTGGAAACCATTGCCCTATAGGTCTACTCAGCCTGGTCTGCAAAGCTATGGAGCAAATTATCATGGAACCCATAAACAGAGACATTGGGGACCTGCAGACACTGGACTCTACCCAACTTGGCTTTGTTAAAGGTAGATCCTGCCTCCTAAAGTTAGTTGACTCATTTGAAACAGTTACCAAAGACATAGATGGAGGGGAAAGTAGTCCACACAATCCACCTGGACCTCACTAAGGACTTTTGAGCCCATTCCCCACTCTGTGATCATGGACAAGCTTACCAGCTTGAACATGAACAGCTATGTCACAGGATGGGTGGGCAACTGGCTCACAGATCAAACACACATGTTCAGAGTTGCGGCTGTCATGTCCGACTATAAACCATTCACAAATGGCATCCCGCAGGTCTTGGCCCTCTGACACCACCTCTTCAGTAGATACTGCTCAGAGGTACAGGCAAGCACGAGAGGAGTATGGCTGAACAGGTTTGCAGATGACTGCTAACTGTGGTCCATAATTGACTCTATGGCTGACACAGACATACTCCAGAAAAGTCTTACAGAGACAGATACCTGGTGTCAAAACAATGCCCTCTAGCAGAATGCCAAATAATGCATAGTCATCCCCTTTGGATAAAACAAAGTGCACACAAATTACCACATAGGTGGTAATCCAGTATGTACAGAGAAAGTAATTATTGCCCTGGGTACCCTGGGAGATAGTAAACTCTCCTTTGATGATCACATATCCAAAGTGTTTAGAAATTCCTTCTATGTAGACCACCTAATGTCACCTAAAGTAGCCCTGTTTGTCTAGTCTGATGATGTCACCATCCTACAAATATACATGTGGAAAGAAGACATCACAGTAATGTATATAGCACATTGTGTAAATGCATATTCCTCTAGTATCATCAAGTAGTTAGGTAGGGGTTTGAATCCTGCACTTGACAATTGTGTGTGTATGATCTCCTTTGAGAGGAGCAACCTTTTTGTAGACCACTAAAACACCTTAAAAGTGGTATACTCATCTTTGTCAAGTTTGATGATGTCATCATCCTATAAATATACCTGTGTAAAGAAAAACCTTCAGTAATGTGTATAGTCTGTCAAGTTAATATATACTCCTCCAGTATCATAAAGTAGTTAGGTAGGGGGTTGAATCCTGAATTTGACAAGTGTGTGTGTGATCTTCTTGGAGAGGAGCAACCCTTATGGAGACTACTAAAACACCTTAAAAGTGGTATATTTATCTTTGTCAAGTCTGATGATGTCACCATGTTACAAATATACCTGTGTAAAGAAAAACCTCCAGTAATGTGTATAGGGCGTCATGTTAATGCGTACTCCTCTAGTATCATAAAGTATTTAGATAGGGGTTTGAATCCTGCACTAGAAAACTGTGTGTGTGTGATCTCCTTGGAGAGGGGAAACCTTTTTGGAGAGTAGTAAAACACCTTAAAAGTGGTATACTTATCTTTGTCAAGTCTGATGATGTCACCATCCTACAAATACACGTGTGGGAAGTATAACGTGTCGTGTTAATGTGTACTCATCTAGTATCGTAAAGTAGTTAGGTAGGGGTTTGAATCCTGCACTTTACAACTGTTTGTGTGTGATCTCCTTGAAAAGGAGCAACCATTTTGGAGAGTAGTAAAACACCTTAAAAGTGGGATACTTATCTTTGTCAAGTCTGATGATGTCACAATATACCTGTGAGAAAGAAAACTCTCAGTGATGTGTATAGTGCATCGTGTTAATGCGTCCTTCTCTAGTATCATAAAGTAGTTAGGTAGGGGTTTGAGTCCTGCATTTGGTGAGTACATGTGCTCTATGTGTGTGGCACTGTTGGTCAATTTGCTGTGGGTTTTGCTTTTACTACAGTATGACAACAGTATGTGCACGGCACATGTCAGGTAGCTGTGTGGCAAATACATACATGTACATGTGACCTCAATTATTTCATAGGTGGGAACCCTGCTTTCTCCATGAACACATCTGTCATCTTTGCCAGAGTGTGCTGCTGCTTTCCAGACCTTAGGTCACATCTTTATGCTTGTGACAAGCCCAGCCACTGCAGTGATCCCTGGCCTAGGTCATCTGTGTCACACACACTTATTACGGTTTCTATTGCATAGTGTGAGTGAGGGTTTATGGCTGAGGTATATTTCAGACCTGTTCAAATGCAGCAAAGTCTGTCAATGATGGCTATTCATTATAGGTGTAGAACAACCTTTGTGGATATGCATGCAGACCCCTTATTGCTTATGTGATCCACCGAGGGATTTCAAAATACCTTTGGAACTGTGATTACCAAAGGAGAGATGATGTAACGCTTAGCTACATGTACACATCGGTACCTCTTCAACATATTGGTGGCTACTACCTATGTGGTACTGTGGGGATACTAGCATTTGTAAAGGTGTATGACTATGCTTTAGTTGGCTTATAGCTTTACAGCATGGGTTTGACAACAGGTATATGTCTGTATGATACCCTTGTGGAGGATGTGTGTGTCATCTGGAGAATGCATTATAGGCCACAGTATGCATTTCCAGATGTGGACGGACATATCCCTACTGTGATTGCATGTACCTAAGAGAGCTATATGCCAAACAGGAGTGGTGTCAGGAATGGGTGCTGGTGAATACCACTAGTTACTGGCATAGTATAGTACCTGAAGGATCCAGATGTTACTGTGTGTCCTACATCTGTGTTTCAGTAGTCAAGACATCATCCAACGATTGTTTATGGTCAGGCTGTTGAGGTTATGTATACTACCAGAATGCAGAAAACAATGACAGATAGTAACAGTATCACCCACAGCACAGTGTCAAATCATGTCATACACACATGTGTACTCAAGTTCCACAATGCATGTAGTACAATGCATACTAGCCACCAATAGGAACTATGGAATGTTACTGTGTAATACAGAGCATGTCACCCTGCCCATGTGTCCGCTATGCACGCACATGCAGACAGTGCACCTCCACCATGTCCACAAATGTACACCTGCAAATTTGTGCTACACACATCCCACACATACTGTCCACTCTCTAACACATGCTGCCAATACTACACACATTAACCAAATGGCACTTGGGCGGACAATACACTATTGGAACTAACACTGGTGTAAACAATACTACATTGACAATCATAGCTTTAATGCATCATGCCTTCTCAGCTACACTTTTAAGGATATCATTACACTTTACTGCTGACAACATGCTAACATTACTATACTGCTATAAAGTCACCCTGTGCATCAGCACCATGGTAGCCTGTTCCTGCATCAATGTTACAGATGACAGGAGGTGACACAGGTTTCATCATATGCACAGGGTGTGTTGTTGGTTTGCCAGAGCCCTACATTGAGCCATACAATTGACATGTATGTGTGTGTGTGTGTGTGTGTGTGTGTGTGTGTGTGTGTGTGTGTGTGTGTGTGTGTGTGTGTGTGTGTGTGTGTGAAGGCCAAGAGTACTGCTATGGCCAAAGCTGATGTAATGTGTGCGGGTATGTGTTAGCCCTAGGTGTCTGGTTTCTGTGTGTGTGCGTCTGCATGCACACAGTTCCACCATGTGGCTGCCATATACGGAGATTGGTGGGACAGCCACAGACTGTACTTGCCAGGCTTTACAGATCACCATCTCTGGCCACGGATATGGTACCTGTGCCTGATAGGTGTGCTACTGACAGTGTTAGGTACTATGCCAGACTGGGTACTATCCTCAGAGGTGGACAGATGTACACTGGACCGAGGTCCCTGCTGGGACTGTCCAGAGCAATGTGCACATGGTCTTCTAGGATGGTCTATGGACAGCCCACCCTCAACATTGCTGGGGCTGGTACTGGCACTACAGGAGTGGCTGTGACTTGAGGGATGTCCTCGGTGACTGTCAGCTGCTGATGTTGCTGGCATACGTCCATGTCGACATCTTAACCGTCCCGCACTGTCCTGACACATTAACATGACATTGCAGAGGACATCTAATCTCTCACCCCAACGTCTATCAGTGATATCAGTGTAATTACGGATGGCACCTGCTAGGTCACAGATACTGTTAATTACAGAGGTGTTATTTGCCCTCTGTGCCCTTAGACCTGTCTGGTGTAACATTCCATATGTGCCTGTGACTCCATGACAGCCTGGAACATGCGTGAGGTTGTAAGACCTGTGGCATGTCTGCCAGGGGCAAGATGAGCAGCAGTGCTCAGACGAGAACCACTGGCTATCTGCCTATGTGGTACTGTTCCAGACATCTGGGTATGGCTGCTGCGTCGGGATGCATGTGCCATAGATACCACACTGTCCTGGCCAATGCTGACTGTACACTGTCCCTCAGCTAAGGGCATTGGTGATGGATGTATTGGCAGTATGACTGTGTGCATGGATGAGGTGGACACTTGTGTACTGTCGATTGGTGGCCTAACGACAGACCCTGGCAAACATGCCTGTGCCTCAATGCACCTATCCTCATTATCAATATTTGGCTCAGTGACATCAGGTTCCCTGCTGCAGTGAACCAGCCCAACCTCAGCACCTGTGAGAGGAAGACAGGAAACACACTTTACGACCTGTACATGATGTCGGAACACATGCACATATGCACACATGCGCACATGAACACATGCACACAAATACACTCTTCACTAAAGCAGACGCACACACACTCACACACACACACACACACACACACACACACACACACACACACACACACACACACACACACACACACCACCGGCAATCCAGAAAATACTCAATAGTGATTGATGGTGAGGTACAGTATCACAAGCCAGTCATATCACATGTGTCAGCATGCAGAACATGTGTTGCTCAACAGCATGCAGTGCGAGTGTACACAGCCCTGGCTAATAACAGTATACATGGATTTGATGCATGTGTGTTGTTGTTCAGTGATTGGCCTCTCCCTGGAATGCAATTTGTACATGAACACAACATTGCTGTGCAAGTATTAAATGCTCTGCAATGTCCTACGCACCATCACTCACAGGTATACATATCATGGCTGGATGTGTATGTGTGCGTCACTTAGATATCCAGTTCTGATTAGAGCATCTGTGTTTTTAGCAGATAATTGTGGACACAGGTTTAGCACATGCATGCTATGTATACACACAGGATGAGTGGTACATGTATACCTGATGGATTACCATTGCTCAACATAGCCATTGTACAGTGGTTATGGTGAGTGGAGGACATATTGTGGACATGCCAGTGCCATCCATGATATGGCATGCTACAACACAACAACACAACTGCAACATTAAACATCACACATACCCAACGTGTGTCATGTGACCTATACACTCAATAGTATTACCAGGCATATATGTGTCACTTTGTACAAATGGTGATTGCTATGCATATTGTGTATAGGTGCGTATGTTTGCCCACACACAACATTGAGGTGCATAGCAATGAATGCTATGTGTAGTACTGTGGTTAGTGTAACTGGATGGGGGTGCAGAACCATGAGCCATCATCATGCAGCATCATGTGGTCACTCAAGGCTACTAATGTGTGCCAGACCGGCACCTAGCATGCTGTACCTGAACTGCAGCACCATGACTACATTCACCATTTCACACCCAGTTGTTACATGGGTTTGCAAGGTGCCCAATAGGGAGCATTGCCTAACATGAATGTGTTATGTGTTGAAGAGTGTCACACAGCCCCATGATAGGCCTCTACCCCTCAGGTATATTATGTGTGCTGTGTGGATGACATTTGGGATACTGGAGTGTCACCTTACAGGAGGTGTCTGAATATGCCATGTGTAGCATATTAATGTGTACTGTGTATGACAAAGTTGTGTATGTTGTGTGCATGTGTATCGATTCTGCCATCCAATGTCCACTACAGTGTTGCCACAATTGTGTGGGAGGCTCTGTGTATTGCATGTGTTTGAGGCAGCTACTCATGTTACTGAGATGTGCATAGTCTCACAGCAAACATGCACAGCATGCATTATGCGTAGGTGTGTTATGTGTACATGGCCTATACCTCACCTATGACATGCACATTTAATTTGCAATATTAAATGTAGAACACACTCACCAGCATGGGTCTGCTGCCTTGCTGTCACACCAGAGGGACCTACAAGCATATGAAACAGTTTGTTAGTGGCAATTTACTGTGGCATTGCTGCTGTGGGTTTACAATCTTACAGTAGTACAACGGTTGACAGTCACAGGCCTACAGATTATGTTACAAATTATCAGTATTGCACAACACCAGGCTCCACATCTTCTAACTATACAGTACACATCTCACATATGCATGATCTACCAATAGAGGTAACAGTAGTCTACAGATATGCCATGTTACCTGCACGCTCCATGTCAACTCGCTGGGTGGTTCTGGCCTCCATACTGATACATGTTTGCTGTTGTTGTTGTTGGCCAGGAGCCAACAGACTCAGAAGGAGCTCCTCCACTCTGGTGAGGGGGGATGGATGGCTACCCCACCACCTGTGGCAAACTGTTGTCTATGGACATCAGACACACACTGCTGGATATGTCTAAGTAAATCACTGCAGTGATGGCGTACCTGCACATATGTCTGGTTATGCATGCCTGTCATTTACCCTACGGACATGATCTAGCCACAGTGCAGTTCGCTCATGCTGGTTCTGTCTGGTTCTTGAGAACAGCAGGGTGTAGTGCTGAACCAGGCTGGTTGTTATCACTTCATCCTCTGCTTGGCTATAGGTAGGGTTGTGATGGTAAGCCATGACCCTGGAAGACAATGAAATGATATGTGTGAGCAAGTCATGTGGCACACTTAACATTCTAAAGTACAGATATCACTGAACTGACATATACAGCAACCTGTTGGCTGTCAGAGGATACACATTTTCAATACCACATATCAGTGCTCTACCCACAACTGCCTGACAGTGCCTGGCATGCTCTATATATCAAACCATGTTCTGCACAGCAACAAAGAGAAACCATTATGTAAGACTATACAACAGTACATGGCACACTGTATGAGACACAATGCACCACCTAGACACAGGAGTTATAGATCAAGCTAATGCATAAAGAAATATGTCATCCATTGCAATGATTGTAAAGTCCAGTTACAGTATTACCAGTATACCACATTAGTTGTTGATGGCAAACCCCTGCCTAACTTATGTGCACGTTCATTAATATAGGTGGCATACTGCTGTATAGATTATACATGTTGCTAGATATGCACTTATATCCTGTGACACACATATGACCGAGGGCATGTTACAGGCATACCCACACACACATCAGACATACATACAAGACACAAAGGTATGGCAACCCAGATGAGCTTTACCTGTGTACCATACAGTACTGTGTGTCAGTACTTACAAAACCTTATGCCTGAGGTATGAAATTTGTGAGGACTACAGGGAACACACAAAACAGTGGTTACAAGCAATGTGGACATACACCACACTGTGCTGTTTAGGCCTACAGCTTCAGGTAGTACTACAGTTCATACGGGATTTGGATTCACCAACAGTACCAATCAATAAGCATACATGTACTGCTTTAGCCTATAATGGCACACCCCAGTCGACACCAAGGGACTACGTCAGACCGTACGCCATACAGCTTTTTCTTTCTAGCAATAGCATACACATCTTTTGCTGGGATCAGAGCTAGGACACAAAATACCATGACAGAAACAGTTTCCCACTAAGCTATCACACATGTACAGAACTTTGACACATTCACCAACAGATTCACCATCACACTCAGTCAACCTCACATAGCAATTATTGCAACATGTACATGTGGGTGTGTATCGGTTCATAGGTAGGTAATAGGCTATTGGCCCTAGGGCGTATAGAAGCCTAGCCATGCACTACCCTGGCCTTTGACACACATGTAATTTAATTTCACATGCCCCTGTCAAGCAGAGCCACAGAGGTGATTCCCGGGGTGTATTTCCTATCTCCCATCCAATCATCAGGATTATTCATGACGACTGCTAATGAGGGGCTTTGTTTGCTATTGATAGGTGGTTTGTTCCAGAGTATGGGATGTCTCTGAGATAGGAATCTATCCCTTCAGCATGTTCTGTTTATTGAGGTGACAAGGTTAGGTCCCTAGAGCGTATAGCTCATAGGGATTGTGATCTGTTTACGTGGAGCATGTCCAAAAGCTCTGGGTTTGACATAGCTTTGTATGTTAGGCAGAGGTCACCTCTGGGTAGGTGGTATGTGACACAGTCTAGCTGTGGTTTTGTGGGACGGTCTGCATAGGGCATCTGTTTGAGGCCGGTATTACTCTTTGTGTGGTATGTCTGTGGCCTTTCCAGTTGCTTTAGATGTCTTGTGAGGTACATACCAAATGGGGCATTGTACTTTATAATGGATTTTATGACTGATGAGTAGAGGGGAACACTGAACTATATTTCCCGGGATGACACACCTTATGTGATGAGGTGTGCCTCGTAGATTACATGACTAGTGTGGCACTGTGATTATCACAGGGGAGACTACTGTTCACCTGTGTCCCATGGTCTTTTATCACACTTTCAATGTTAGGTACACTACCACCTATGTGGTAGTTCATGGGTACAGAGTTTTTGCCAGAAGGGATGCCAATGCAGTTTCAACATTGAGCTTGAGTCCATGGCTGTGTCACCAGGCATCTGTCGCAGTAACTATGACCCTGTCTCCCTCTCTCTCTCTCTCTCTCTATATATATATATATATATATATATATATATATATATATATATATATATTTATACACATCTTTCATGGTGGGAATATCAATTATGCGAAGGTTGTGAGGTGTACAGTTATGTAATAATAATGCACAGTCTTGTGCGGAATGCATTGAAGGTGTTCTCAGCCCATGTAGCTTTAGCAGGCCTCATTGGCTGCAACACTGCAAACCTGACAAATCATACCCACAGAGTTTAACCACCACATGTCATATACCAGCACTGTATGCTGTCTTGTTTGCCACACACTACAACCTACATAGAAATATGCACATAACAACCTTCAACAACATATATATGTCCACCCTTCACAAACAGTTGCAGTATGTCCCTTGCTCTATGCACATGTACAGATGCTAATATATCTGAAACAGAAAGATCTCTCCGTATGTGTGTGCCATGCGCATATAAGTCCGTGGACCTCACGGCTGACCTGTTGGGCCTTGCTGCAACATGAACAGGTGTCACATGTGAGCGCACAGTAATATTAGAGGGTGCATATATAGCTGCAAATGCTAGATTAGCATACTAGCCTGGTACAGCAGTTGCCAATGCTAAGCTACACGCTAATATGACCATCATGCATTTGTTACTCTGTCACATCCATGTTTATATAGCTATATGCACTATTCCCCCAAACAGCTATTGTACACACTACTGTACAGAACACAGATAACATGGATCAGATGTTTGACATTTAATGCTGAGCTACATATGTCACAGTTATATCCCACTGCACAGAGCTACACACTGATTTGCCCATGGCAGTAGTTATGCAGTGCATCTGTGCATAGATACATACTGCTGCCACATATGGATGATTCAAAGTATGTAGAGTACTCTTCAAAAACATCTACTACATGCCAGTAAATACATATATGTTACATACCTTTCCTTTGTATGTGTTTGTAAATTTCAGTTCTGTGTGTCTTTTTTTTTTTTGTTTAATTTTAATTTATTTTTTTGTTTATTTTATTTTATTTTTTTTTTCTGTTGCTGTTGCTGTTGATGTGGATGTCAGTGTCTGTCTGTCTCTGTCTCTCTCTCTCTCTCTCTCCGTACCAGCAATGGAATGATTGCATGTGTGGACAGCAAGTACAGCCTGCTTTTATAAGTATCTGCACATGTGCATGTGATGGCCTCTGCACAAATTGGTGGCCACCATTTGGTAATTGCATGCAGCCTGCTGTGTGGTGATTGCAGTGCTCACTGTCATAGCAACCCAATGTTATAAATTGCTAAGTCAGGTAGGCGTAGCCCTTTCAGCTTTCCAAAGTGGGGCCCATGCTTGTTTGCTGTGGATACCGTTGTGTAAGTCAGAAGGTTGGTATACTTCTTATATCTGAAGCTAGGGGTGTAGCCAGTGATTTGAATGTTGTACTCAGACCTGAATGTTGCCACTTCCAGTACACATTTGTCAGTGTAGAATTGTACTCACCCCTACAAATGCTAACACAAGATGCGTGGGAGTATGTAGTTTATTTTCTACTTATACAATTAGCTGCCATACATAAGTAGTTATTGAGATTTATTCATTTGGCACATGTACTGTTTGTGAACTGCTATACTGTGAATATTAATGTACTCACTTCTGCACAGTTTCTGCTTTTTTACTGTTGACATTAGCACAGGATGCTCAAGAAAACTAGACAGTTCCAGTACTGAGTATGCCTACCTACATCCTTGGTGGACCCTGAACACACAGGTATTCCGTACATTTGGGTGGGGATTGTCCTGCTATGATACTGTGTGGGGGTTGTAAAGTGCTGCTGTAACACTATTTACTGCTAGAATGGCTGGTTCTGTTATCACAGTCATGTAATGCAATTCCACAACAACTGCTGGTAAAGTTCCACAGAACAGGTTTTGTGTTATGGAATTCCTATCTTTCCTTTACATTCACTCATTCTGATGCATGATATATATATATTTCAGCAACAATCTGCTGTATATCTGCTGTGGCTTAGTGGTACTTCATGCAGTCTAGTGTGTCCAGGGTTCGAGACTGACAGAGGTGTTTTATTTTGCTGCTGAGCAGAACAAGGGCCCTGACATGCAGGGTGACTAAGGCACATTTAAGCAGTTGTAAGCGGGTTTGCACGGGTTTGCGTGAAGCTTAGCAATACTTAGCTAAGCACACACAAGAGCACACTCGCGCAAACCCACTAACTACTGCTTAAAGGTGCTTACTCCCGCTAAACCCCGTGCTCATTTCTTTGAAAGAAAAGAAAATGGGGAGATAGGAAAGTGGTGAAAAAAGGGGAACAAAGAGGGAAAGACAGTGGGGAAAACAGCTCGGGTTGTGCAGGATGGGTGTAGAGAAGGTCCATAGCTACCCATTTCTTTAACAGCAACAGCTGTGCATATGCTAGAAATTTGGAGGGAAATATTAAACCTTCCACTCCTGAGAGAGGGATGAGGACAACAAAGTATGTTGTACTGCCAATTAAATATCAGTTTATGTGTCCCAGTGGACATGTGTGCAAAATGGGCAGCTATGTTTTTTTTTTTTGGAGCAGATTGCCCTTTTTTTTTTTTTTTTTTTTTTTTTCAGGTGAGAGTGGAATGTGTGGTAGGGGAAGTGGGTATATATGGGGTGGTAGGTTGGGGAGGTAAACAGACAAGACAAACAAGACGCATATAGGGGAGGAATATGACACATGTGGTGGGTGAACACCATTGACGGGGAAGGGTGTTTGGAAATCGCAAGCCCATGAGCCCACAGATGGCAACAGTGGAACTGAGATCCCCACCCATGGGCAGTCACCACTGCACCTTCACAGCCCAGAGGGTGGCTGTGCTGGGGGCTGTGTAGGAGTGGTAGGCTCACCCGTGAGTCACGTCACATGTGCTTCAAGCTGGTGTAGAGGATCAGTGACTAAATGCTCAATCTTCCTACACACCAAAGCCCGGACCATTCAGAGGGTGATAGATGGCCCTCATCCGGTCATGCTTGCATGGGGGGATGAGCCCCATCCCCTGCAGTGCTTCCACCCGAAGGTGGCATAGGACCAATGGAGGAGGAGGAGGTCCCGGGCTGGGCACCGGACCTGCTGATGCCAGGTGCCATCGCCAGCTGAGGTGGGACAGGTGAGTCCGCTGGGACCGGCCTTCCCATACGTTCTAGGTTTAGGAGGATTTAATAGCAATATGGGTTGTTAACAGCCAACAGCATTCCAAATTAGTTGTAACAGCATGCAGTAGTATTCCCATTAACACAGCACACCAGAGTTCCAACAGTTGAACAGCAAGCATAACACATGCATATATAGAACAACAGTGGACATTTCAACAGCATGCAGAATTGATTGGTGGCAACAGGCCACCAAGATTGTGGTATTTGAACAGGGCACATGCATCAAAGTAAATGCAGATATTTTCGAACCAATAGGACATATGTCCCAACAAATGTTTTGAGATTAGACATACCCATTGACGTGTGGAATTGAATTGTTTATGCACATACAGTAGGGTGTAAAAAGATACCTCCATTAACAACTTATATGTACTTATAGTTTAAACTACATTCCTATTGACTGCAGGTATATATCCCCTACATGTATTATTACACTTGGCAATGTCCGTTAAGTTGTGAAATGGGTTTTGCTAGTTCTTTATATACCTGACCTGTATCTGACATACAGACTGTCCAGGATGCAGATGTTACTGCTACGTATTTATGTATTTTATGTATATTTATATATCTACATATCTGGATGTGTTCAGGTGACATTATCAATTATATTTTAACAGCCCCCTACATTTCTAGTAGCACACTGACATTTCTGGGGAACACAATAACAAGCTACTCATGTGCCAGATTAATCTATACATGCCAGCCATTAACCAACTGTTGAGGACTGAATATATGCTTAACAGCTACTGGCACTCCCTTCTTCCACTTTATATGGGCCTACCCAAGTGTGGGTTGACAGCGTTTAATACAACAGTAATATTTCTATAATGCAAGAGTACAACAACATATCAAAGAAAGTGTCACGGACATACTCCAGGAATTATACCTTTATTTATTACATTACACACTTTTATAGAAGCTCTGTCATTTATTTGATATTACAGTGCATGCAGAAGACTTATTCGGGACGTATTATACCTTTATTAATGGGTTACAACTCTCTTTTTCATGCTGTCTCACTTATTTTATATTATAATACATGCATAATAATTACTAACCTGCCTGGTGGTGCAGCCTTAGCAGCCTATCTGCATAGGCTTGCTGATTCTCAGCACGGACACCTGCAGCTGTGAGGTAAATGAAGTGATATTGAGACATATACCTATCCATAATATAGACTACAATAGCAATTCTTACATACTTCATTCCATGGCTACCTACTCAGTAGTGGGGCATTTTCTATCCCATGGGCCTCCTGTATCCACTGGTTCAGTTGGTCCTGCTTCCATCTCTTCAGGTCTGAGTAGTGGTGTCTGACCTTCTCACCAGTCCGAGGGACGCCTGTAGCACTGGTGAGATCATGTGCTAGACGGTTCCAGGCTTCTGCTTTGTATTCAGTGCCCTGGAACTGGCCCTGCAGGAGTCTGTCATCATGATTATGGACGAGGAGCCAAATCATCACTTTTGACTCCTCAATGCCCCACCATTGCGTTCGAAAGTGAGAGCCCTCTCCAACACCAGTCATGCTGCCTGCAGATGGTAGCTACAACCAGTTATGACAAATATTCCTGCCTATGGGGCTTAAATATGCCTCATTTCCCACACTTATTTGTGATTGGCTGGTTTTGAAAATCTCAGCTGAAAGCACACCTGCTTAGCACTGTGTAAACTTTCATTAATATGCATGTGTGTGTTGAAAGTGTATGCATATCAAAAGCTGTTATGGCTTAGTGGTTCAGTGCTGTGATTATGGTGCACAGTATCCTAGGTTTGAGGCCCGTCATTGCTTTTTATTTTACTACTGCCCAGACCAGCTAGGAGGTGTGGCTGTGTTTAGCTGACTTTGCTCAACTTTGCCCAACGTTGCTCTGTGTTGCTCTACTGTGCTCTACGTTGCTCGTCATTGCCCGACTTTGCGCTAGTTAGCGCTGTGCGCAGCTACGCACAAACATGTTATGTTTGCGCTAGTTGGCACGATGCGCAGCTCCGCACAAAGTCATTGCACTAGTTAAAGCAGTGCTAAGCTATGAGCAATTATACTTAAATGTGCTTAATACTGGTAAACTTTGCTTAGCAATGCTTCACGTTGCTTAAGATATGTTGCTTATGCATTCATCAGTATGCATAACCATCTTGCCTTCTTATTTATATATATAAAATATTGTTCACTACTACATGGGCCATTTCAATGCTTTCTACTAATATTTAAAAGATTAATGTCAGGAATTATTTTTCTATACAGATTTACTACAGAAAATAGAAAGGTGGGTGGTGGGACTCGAACCGGGAATGCCTTCTCGTTGTACGAAGGCTCTACCATTACGCTATTGCTATTTGGCTTAATTTGCATATAAGTTTCTTATTATCCTTTTCAATCTCTAAACTGCTAACTATAGCTAAACAATGGGAAAACCCACGCAAACACGTGCAAATACGGGCAGCTATATCGGGAATAATAAAAAAAAAGGAATGTTTTACATTTTAGAATTGTACAGGGGTTTGGAATGTGGGGGAGTGTAGTGTTGGGTATGTACACATTTGAGCGGACTCTCTCATTTCAGCTGACATTTGCAGATTGAGGGACTTGCAGGGGCATGGATTTTTGGACTGCTCGGCAGTCCGACACACCCCCTGCACTTGTGCATGCTCCGTGTTAGCCTTAGAGTTGAGTCAGCGAGCCCTCGTGAATATGCATGGTGTGCAGACGTCTTCCTCTTAGGCTGCAGTTTCCGTGTAAGACTTATTTAGTCTTGCATGGAGGATTAGTGAATCCCGGCCATAGATATTGATATAGATATAGAAATAAATGGAAAGTTAATAGTAAGTCAAGTCATATATAATTATGTGAAACAATGCAGTACATTAAGATGTCAGTGTATAACTGCAGCACTTCTGTCTTTTACTAGATTTATAAGTGTTTTTAATGAATGTAATGGTAGGTCATAGTAAATGAAGGAACAGATTGCACTATTAGACTAGTGCAAATAAGAATGTGATAGAATTTGGTATTAAAGTGAAAAAAGTCTATAAGCACAAGACTGAAAGATATTTGTAATTGAAGGAATAAATTGCGTTCATTGCATTACTGAAAGCAAAGCTGACATTAGTGCAATGTTTAGGCCTGTCATTGATTTTATAAGTTGTAACTACTAATAGTGGCTGATATTAATGCAGTATTACAAAGTAATGCATTTCAAGGAAAATGTTGATCATTAAGTTACTGTAGTTGACTGCAGTTTCTACAACCACCCATCCCTTGATTTAAAACATGGTCCTGCCATGTAAGCAAAAACACTTTCCATAACATTTCATCCCAAAAGTGTGTATACACCCTCACCATCATCCGAAAGTTTGCATAAGTACATCTCATACACCTTGAAATAAATGCAAGAATAAAGACTCCACATATTCTCTTTTATTTCAATAAAGATTTATAAAAAATCAAATTGTTTTAAAGTATGAAATTTCAAATTAATTATATTTAAATGTAATACTGTGTAAATCAATGACATATTTCACAAAGACCTAAACAAAATGTAGTGATGCGCCACCAACACAATAGTGTGCTGTCTGGTATTCATTAAACAGCTGCATACAATGTGTAGAGCTGCCAAACAAAGGGAAATTGGAGGATATGCTAATGAAAGTATAATGAGCAGAAGTACATGCTAATTAACCAGTCTTACACAGCACAACTATTCAGGAAGATATAAAGCAATCATGTACACTTGCTGTAAGCTTTCACCATGTACACCAAAACTATTTGGAATACAGGCGCGATTACACTTAACAAACACATGTTAGGGGTTATTGCTGCTATTAGTATGTGCAACATGCTTTAAATCAGGGTGTTACGGCTGTTGACGCCAGACCCTGGGCAAGAAGAAGCGTATTTAGACCCCCATTTAACTTAACATGGACTGCATGAAACAGAAATTGTGTTGTCTGTTCAGGTAACCCAGGCAGTTTCCAGAAATCACACATATGCCACACTTGTGAGCTGTACACTACGTTTGCTAAGCATGACATTCCTCAAGAGCATCTACTGGAGGATGCAGGTTATGCACATGAGCCCTGGCTCATGGCACCCATGAGAAACCCATATAACCCAATGACCAAAGAAACAATGAGGCCAGTACACAAACTAGGAATACCATAGAACATGTGTTTGAATTGCTTAAATGAAGGTTCCGGTGTCTAGACACATCAGGAGGAAGTGCACTGCCGTATGACATGGATACCTGTGCCAGAATACTTGCAGTCTGTGCCATGTTACACAATATCATTCTTAGGAAACAGTTAAACAAGGACAGCAAGGGGCAGGACCATAATTTCAAGGATCACAGGCAGGGCTAACAGCAGCAGCAGGTACAGATGATGAGCCTGAGCGAGAAACACCAGCTGCAAATGGTGTTGGCAGATGGAGGCATGCAAAGTATGTCCTGGCTCTGGCTAAGAGGCAAAGGATAGCACATGCAATCACTATCTTGGTCAAAGTCTAAGATCCCTTGCACATACAAATAGAAAAACTGATGATTGTCAGACAGAACAATGTTTGCTAACCATGTAATGGCTGTGTTCTGATAATATCAGAAATAAACAACCCCCAAGGACATAATTTTTACCTGTAGTAATTACAAGGTAAGTGTGGAACCTGTAAAAAAAAGTTTCATAACAGAGTATTCTCATATTGAAATATGTATATGACCTTACGCAGAGCATTTTGTCTGAGATGTACATTTATATCAGTAATATCACCTTTGTAAGATGTTTGCAATATGCAGTTACATTTTAGAAACAATAGTTGGCATCAAGCATTTCAACTGACCGCTGTCCATAAAACATGAAACAGATCAATAATACTGTAATTTGCACAACTATATCAAGAAGCAAGACAAAAGTACCTAATGTTTCCAATGTTGCAATGACAATACTAACTGAAATACTGTGTGTTACTACAATATAGAAGTAATCCATTTACAAATTAATAGGAACAAGAAATTGAAAACTCTAGCTCTGCAAAACATATTGATAAATCCAATCTTGTGAATAAGCAATCATCAGTTATCCACTGTGTGCATCAGACTTATATGCAACTCTAAATCACAAATACATGTACAAAGAGCAGGACACAGTCATCATCATTTGCACAGGGTGGAGTAGGAAGGCAAGGCTGACATCAAAGAAGTGTGTGTAAGTAAGATAAACATTGTATCTTTCAGAGTATTCAGTGTTCAGGCCCAGTAACAACAGATGCATAGCAGTCAACAGTACTGTTGTGTGTCTGCATGAGCACAGTAAATCATTGTACTAGTACTACATCTTGGCATCTTGAACAGGTGTGGGCAGTGCATGGCAGACTACTCAGTTCATCACTGTCAGCCCCAATCATGAAAACCACCTCTGCCAAGAGTTGCACTAGTACTTCCACACCCTTGCTAGAAGTCATGGTGCTACTTGAACATGAGCGATGTCTGCTGGATGAGCTTTCATCAGGACTACATCCAGAACCACAACCCTGTGGCCTACCATGTCTGAGTGTGGACACTGTAATCACTAACAGAGCAGATTATGTAGTGTCACTGGAGGAGCAGGATCTTGAATGGCCACATCTGTAACACCAGCAGATGGAGTGGCTCTCCAGCCCCATGGATGCCCACCCTCCCCCAACTGACATTCCCTCACAGAAACTACAAAATGCAGTGTCTCATTCATCCTGTCTAAAGAGCTGCTCACACAGTTCAGGGAGTCACTCATATCAGAATACATGGAATTTAATACTCACATGATCTCTCACAGGACCCTGGTGAAAAATGGCTGTGCCTCCATTATGGCCATACACATGGTGGCACCTACTAACATGACAGATTCAGTAGAAAAGAGGTGAGCAGGCCCTGTCTGAGCACCCCTACCAATCCTTGGGTGTGGCAACATGTCCTCATGATGGTTACCATCAGAGGCAACTAGACCTGCAACTGTAGTAACCACACTAGCTTGATCAACTGTATTAACCTCAACCTGTCCTATATCAGAGGTCTCTGCATCCTGGGTGTTAGACAAATGTGTATTTAAATATATGAGAAATGCTAGTTTAAAAGCAAAGTAGTATATAATGCATTTTATTCTATTAATCATATAACAGTACAATTGATTCATGTGTAAATGTAAGTAGTTTTGAAACTGCAGTGTGGCTTGAAGCAAAGCTGATCTCTGACCCTGGCAGAATGCTAGCTTAGCAAGCTTTAATGTTTATGCTTTTCACAAGTGATTATCTGATGGGTCAGGAAATTAAATGTGTGAAATAATGAAATCTTCTGCTCTTTCCTGTTGGAATAATTTGGCCTTGTGTATGTGTTACTAAGATAGCATGCAGCTGTGTGAGAAAGTGTAACAGAGAACAAAGACATGCATTAAAAGACTGAAGCTGCTATTGTATTCGAACTGATATGAAACCTTGAACAAGTAACTTTACAGAAAGACATTATGACTGACCAGCTGGATAGCAAGGCCGTATTGTATCTAGAGGAAAAGTTTTTTTTTAAATATACAGCATCAACAGCTTTATGAATAACAGATTGTAAGCTAAAAGTGATGTAGATGCCCTGTGACATATCACGTCAGTAAGGTGGGAACAGCTTAAATGTTAAACCTATATAAAATTGTGTGCTTCCTGTTTCATGTCAGACAAAATTCTGTACTTGTACGTTTTTTGCCTCCTGGTGTACACTAGTAAACTTTTGAATCTGAACCTCCTGTGTATTGAATTCTTAATTTTATTTAACAGTTTGGTCCTTCTTAGCCGGAAAATTCCCTCAGACAGCTGCAGATCAGAGTCTACCGGTGGTCGAATACTGCGCAGGAGAAGTTACCGAAACGGTTCTTCTTGGGTGAAAAGACCTCTGACTGAATTGTCGTGTAAAGAGGCTGGCCACTTTCTGATCTGTGGCCGAAGAGTGGACATTGGACAGTTCAATACCGGAGGCTCAGGTAGGAAGAATTTGCCTTTTTTCTGTTTTAGATCAGGGACTAGGTTACAGTATATTGTTGTCAAGATTTGTTTTGCAGATCAGGGACAAAAGAAAGTACTGTATATTTGGTCATAGATCAGGGTAACAGAATAAGGTAGGCAGTTATTCTAGATAAACAGTAAACAGGAACTAAGAACTTGATATCATGTGATAAAAAGGGTTACGTAACATTTTCTTTGACATGGGTAATCAATGCACCAAAACCTCGCGAGATCCGCCCCTAACCGAAGACGCAAAATACATGCAATTACAACGTTCTGATAACGTTAGGTATTATACGAAATGGGTTAGTAAATATGAATTTGATGGTAAACTAGATAAAACTTCACTAGTTAAACTCCTTAAACAGCTTAAATCTGATGCGGGAGGTCAGGCAAAAAAGCAACGCCAACTAGGCATTCCTCAAGCACACAGGTGGATTGAGGAAGCAAATCGTAGAGAACAGAAGCTTAAAAATTCAAAAACATTATTTTTAGACAAAGAAGATAATAACCTGGTAATAGCAACAGCTCCTCCTTCTCCTCCCTTGCCCCCTCCCTTACCGTTTGCAGGATATTAAGTGAGTGGACAGGCTGGTCCGCCTCCACGTTATCCTGAAGTTTCAGCAAGACCACAACCATTTGTTAGAGATCCAATTGAAACTAGGTCCCGAACACGTAAAACACATAGGGACACAGAATCATACCAAATAGAGAGAAATTTACAAGATGAGAGTGAGGAAGAAATATGCCCACTTATAGAAGTTCCAAATCCTCAGGCAGGACAGGAAGGGCAAGACCCAACACTCTTAGTATATAGACCATGGACACCGGAAGATATCCGGAAGGCTACTGAGGGAATTCCCCATCCGAAAGTTAATTTTACGAAATTTTTAGAAGATTTACAAGGCATGAGGTTGAGTTACCACTTGAATGGGGAAGAAGTAGAAAAAGTAGTAAGACAAATTATAGGTCCAGATTGGCACATGATTTGTGGCACCTGGAATCCTCGTAATGCAGAGCTTAGACCACTCCCACATAGTGATGCAGAATTAGACAACAGAGTGAAAGGTCTGACAGACCGAATCTCTGAGAAATGGAAACCCAGAGCAGACTGGACTTGCATTAATCAATGCATACAACAGGAAAATGAGACAATAGATGGATATTATGCTAGATTATTAGAATGTTTTAATAATCATAGCGGTATGTCGGTTCCTGAGAACCAAACAAATGATTCCCCGTATGAACAACAATTAAAAAATGCATTTTTGAAAGGTTGCATTGCACCTATTAGTAGCTTCATTACGAAGCATATGATAGACCATCGAACAGGGAGGCTACAAGCCTTACTTGAATACGCTAGACATGCTGAAAGACATTTTAATAGTAAGAAGAAAAAGAAGGCACAAGTCTTCACTGCTGAAGATGGAGCTGAAGTATTTGTATTACAGTCAGGTAAAAAGGGCAAGAAAAATACCCAGGGAAACCAACAGTCTGACAAACGATCAGAAGATTTTGAAGAAAGGAAAAAGAGAGGTGAATGCTTCAAGTGCGGGAAAAAGGGACATCTAGCAAGGTATTGTAGGCAAAACAAAAAAGTAATCACAGAAGATAAGGGAGATGAGGACTGACTATATGATAGTGAGGATACATCAAGTGAAAGTCAGAAATCATCAGGAAAAGTTAATAAACAAAAAGCAAATGTAAATGTGATAGAGGGAGTTGAGGAAGTGCAAGTAGATATGGAGAATGAAGAAAGTGAAATTTTGGACTTAGCATTATTGAGCTTAGAGCTCTACTTGGCAGATACGAAACTGGAAGTTACACTTCTGGTAGAGGGAAGGGAAGTCAAATTCCTGTGTGACTCATGAGCATCACGGACTTTGATACACCCCTCCAAGTTACCAGAACATTCAGAATCACCTGATTACATACTAGTAAAAGCCGCAAATGGACAGCTATACAGGGAACCGCTTTCCCATGATATAGCAATAACTGACCCTGTTTCAGGTATGACTCAGAGAAGTAAAATAGTTGTTTCTGCAAAGTGTCCAGTAAACCTATTGGGCAGGGACCTTATGCAGATATTTGGCATAGCAGTAGTTCCAACTGTACAAGGTATGGAGGCACAGAGAAAAATGTATACCTTTGTAGTGCAATCGGAGGGTGAAACCTTTTACTGGTACAGCCAGGACCTAGTCACGACTGGTCCAGGGGCAGTAACTGAGGAACTGATGAACATAGCCATCAGTAAAGCCCCCTCCCTTGACACTGATCAACAGCATTTGTTACACTGTACTCTATACTACTGTACTACACCAGGACCTGATAGAGGATATGAGCAAGAATTATTCAAGAATCATGCAACTAGATTGGTTTTGCGTACTTTGTACTGGGATACTGAGGGGAACAGTGTAGTTAGCTGTTCATTACCTCAAGAATTCCTTGCATTGTATAGATCAAATCGGTTGCCACATGTCAGCTTGACAAAGAACAAAAATGTCAAATGGGCAAATTTAGGAGAAAAAGTAACCAGATGGGAGAAACAAACTGATTTAGAACTATCAGAACAAGGGATACAAAAACAAAAACTGAATTGGTTGACACACATACATCCAGCTGTACACTTACAATCTAGCGAGGACAGCTGATTAGCATTTTTATTAGAAGAAGAAGAAAAGGCCTTATGTGAAATTCCAACAACTCTTTGGTCAACAGGCAAGTCAGATGTAGGACTTATTCGAACAGCAGGACCAGTTACAATTACCCCAAAGTCAGCTTTTAGACCACAGAAAAGACAATACCCTTTGAGAAAGGATGCAGAAATAGGAATTAAGCCTATAATAGCAGCATTACTCAAAGAAGGAGTACTGGTAAAATCTCCTGATTCACCATGTAATACACCCCTATTTCCTGTTAAAAAAGCAAACGGGGATGGCGGATGGTATAAGATTTACAAGCTGTAAATAATGCAGTAATACCTAGAGCACCTACGGTGCCAGACCCACATACCTTGTTAAACGATTTAGAACCACAACAGAAGTATTTCTCTGTGGTAGATATTAGCAATGCTTTCTTTTCAATACCTATACATCCTGATAGTCAATATTGGTTTGCATTTACATTTCAAGGGAAAAGGTATACGTATACCTGGCTACCACAGGGATATTGTGAGAGCCCAACAATATTTGCACAATAAATGGCTAGCAACCTGGCAGGGTTTACCCCACCGGGAGGTAGTCAAATTCTACTTTACGTAGATGACATCTTGCTAGCAGCCCCCACCCAGCAACAGTGCAGGGAGGATACTGTAGCATTACTGAAATTTTTAGCGACACAAGGACACAAAGTAAACAAAAGTAAGTTACAACTTTGGAAAAAACAAGTTAGATACCTAGGATATGTAATATCCAATGAAGGTAGAATACTAGATGAGGAAAGAAAAACAGCAATTTTGCAAGCACCCAAACCAACAACCAAGAAAGAAATGATGTCTTTCTTAGGTACAACTAATTTTTGTCAGAGCTGGATACCAAATTATGCTTTGGAATCTGCTCCACTGACTGATTTGATATATAAAACACCAATGGTAGCACAAGATATCTTACAATGGACAACCAAAGCAGAAACGGCTTTCTGCAGGTTGAAGCAGTTGATAGCTTCTTCATTAGTTTTAGGACTTCCAAATTATCACAAACGTTTTTTTCAGACCGTAGATTGTAAGCAAGGATATATGACGTCAGTATTGACGCAACAACATGGGGACAAGCAACGCTCCATAGCCTACTATTCATCACAGTTAGACCCAGTGGCGCGATCTTTGCCTCACTGTGTACAAGCAGTAGTTGCAGCTGCAATGGCAGTACAGGCTTCGGCCTCAGTGGTGTTATTCCACCCTCTCACATTGAGAGTGCCTCATGCAGTTGCAATAATTTTACTGCAAGAGAAAGTGGCATACCTTTCTCCTGCTAGACATCTTTCATGTATGACTATACTGCTGAGCCAACCTCATATGACAATTGAATGATGTACGACATTGAATCCATCAACATTACTTCCAACTCCTGTGGAGGGCACACCATACAGCTGCCTGCAGGAAATTGAACAGTTAGCTTTACCTAGACAAGATCTTACAGATCTGCCCTTGGACAATGCTGAGGTGACATATTACGTGGACGGCTCATGCAGAAGGGGTCCTACAGGGAAGAATCTGGTGGGGTATGCAGTAGTTACAGACACTGAAATTTTAGCAGAATTGATAGCTTTGATGAGGGCATGTACTTTAGCAAAAAACAAGAGTGTGAACATATATACTGATAGTCAGTATGCTTTTTCTACAGTACATGTATTTGCACAACAATGGAAAAATAGAGGAACGATAACATCTAGTGGAAAACCTATTAATCATGCGCAATTTATTTTGGAGTTATTAGAATCTATTCAGTTACCTACCAAAGTAGCTATTTGTAAATGTGTAGCTCATACAAAACAACAGGATAAGATTTCGAAAGGCAATGCATGAGCTGATGCAGCTGCAAAGCAAGCAGCCTCAGACTCAGAAACTTTACTTCTAAATGAGGAATTACAACCCTCTGAAATTTTAGATTTAGACATATTAAAAACAATGCAGACGCTTACAACAAAAGCAGAGAAACAAAAATGGGTAAAATGAGGTGCAATTCTTGAGAATGGACTGTACATTTCCAAAGAAAGAAAAACGATATTGCCGTCTAATTTATTTAGATATGCAGCTTTGTTGAGCCATGGGCAGTGCCATGTTTCAACAGGGGGGATGGTACAGTTAGTAAATCGAATATTCCAAACATACGGATACACAAATTACACAAAAACATTTTGTGCAGCTTGTCATACTTGTAACAAGCACCATGCACAAGGAGCATTTAAAATCAGCAAGGAAGTTTTCCTATACCACCATACCCGTTCCATACTATTTGTATGGATTTCATAGAATTGAATAAATGTGAAGGGAAAAAGTTTTGTTTAGTTATTGTAGACATGTTTTCTAAATGGGTAGAAGCTTTTCCAACCAAAAACCCGGATGCAGCAACAGTAGCAAAAGCCCTGATAAAAGAAGTAATCCCTAGATTTGGCATTCCGGAAAGGATTTATAGTGACAATGGCACACATTTTGTGAATCAAACGATTCATCAGCTTGGGAGATTTTTTGGTATCTCCTTAAAGGACCATTGTGCTTACCACCCACAGTCAGCAGGACTGGTGGAAAGGTACAATGGTACCCTAAAGAATAAACTTAGGAAGCTAGTAGAGGAGACCCAAAATAATTGGATATACTGTCTGCCTTTGGCACTGCTGAGTATGAGAACAGTTCCAAATGTAAAGGGTTTGACTCCCTTTGAAATGGGTTTTGGGAGAGCATGTTATGTGCCTCAGTGGAAAGCTCTCATGCCTGCAAAGCAAGAGGCTGACAGTTCATTAGCTAGTTATATGAGGAAACTGTTAACAAATAAATCTGTTTTGCAGTTTAACTCTTTTTCAGATAAGAAACAGACCAGACCGGTGGAAGCAGTCTTGGCCCCAGGGTCGTGGATCTGGCTGAAAGTGACAAAAAGGAAGAATTGGGCGAGTCCAAAGTGGGAGGGACCATACCAGGTTCTGTTGGCAATGCCTACTGCAGTTAGAGTGGCCGAGAGGACGTCCTGGGTTCATTTGACGCATTGTAAACCGGTAAAGAACTTTCAACTTGATAAAAACTTTGTGACTGATATACAACCAGACCGAGATGGCCAAAAACAAAGCAAATAGAAGTTTAGATCAACCCCAGAGATGTTGCATAATCATTTTGTCGAGTGTACATTTATTAACTGTAATTGTGACAATTTTCCTCTTGCTGTGGTTTATCCTACACACAACCACACAAGTGAAAGTGGGAAGGCGTGATGAAACATCTATAGACTGGCATCCAAATTTTAACACATACCTAGCCATGAAACATGTATATGCAGAGACTATGTACATTTCAAATTGCTGGGTTTGTACAGCTATACCGATGGCATATGGAGGACTGATAATGTCCGCTGTCCCTTTGGGGATAAATGAGACTTGGGAGAATTTACTTTTCGATACAGGAACTGTGAGATCACAGGACAAAATAGCTTTATTTTTACCTGTCACACAAAAAGGAGTTGTATGTTTCTATAAAAATGACACTCTCCAGGTGGGCTGGAGCAATTGTAATATAACCATATCTTACCGATGTTATATTAAGAATAGTAATGGCAATACTTTTTGCAATACTAATTATGACTTGTATTTAAACTCATTGAAAACAACTATGAGTGACATTCAAAAAAATCCAGTTTTGTTTAAACAATTGTCAGTTATAGATCAGAAAATGTTTCATGCAGGGCTGATGCGCATTAGTACTAAAGTAGAAAACTGTTATTTTATTTGTGGGAAAAAGGCATATAAATGGTTACCTGAGAATTGGTCCGGCAGTTGTTTTTTGGGTTACTTGGTTCCAGCAATAAGACATACTGCAGAATTACCTTTGGGTAAAATACGAAACGTAAGAGAAACAGCTCGAAAATCCGAAGGTCCAGTTAAGAAACCTGTGAATCCAGTTGGAAAGATCAAAGCTGGTTGGAAAGACCATAATTCAGTAGAAGACAAAAGCAAATTGACTCATATGGACTTGAGTGACAGTGTTATATCCTGGGCAGGAATATTCCCAGCCTATGGAGCAGTCAAATCGATCTGGGAGCTGAGGAAGTTGTCGAACCTTCTCGAAGTAATGAGTAATGCAACTTTTTCCGCCCTAGAACTGGTGACTGATGAACTGAATGCAAATGAGAACTGTTGTGCTACAAAATCGGATGGCTCTTGACTTCACTCTAGCGGCAAGAGGTGGTACGTGCGCGCTTATCAAAGAAGAATGCTGTGCTTATATTCCTGACAATCATCATGAGATAAACAACCACCTAGAGGTAATTCAGCAAGTATCAGCCATGACTGAACCAGGCCCAAACCCACTGATGGACTTTTTCCAGAATCTATTTGGGGGGGGGTTCCATCCTAATGAATATTCTGATTGCCATTTGTGTGGGTATACTCCTAATAGGAGCATGCGTTTGCTGTGGGATTGCCTGCATGAAAAGACAAATCAAAGATTTTGTTGATGTATCTGTTACTGAAACTTTTTACCAAGATATCGAGATTGAAAGATTGATCTCAGATTACGCTTTTTCTGAAGTATAGATTGAATGACTCACCTAGCTGAAAATCCTAAGTGGAAAAGGCTAGGAGATGAAATGACACTATGCATACTTCAGAATAGAATAAAAAGTATTAATAGGGGGGAAAATGTTAGAAAAATGTGTATTTAAATATATGAGAAATGCTAGTTTAAAAGCAAAGTAGTATATAATGCATTTTATTCTATTAATCATATAACAGTACAATTGATTCATGTGTAAATGTAAGTAGTTTTGAAACTGCAGTGTGGCTTGAAGCAAAGCTGATCTCTGACCCTGGCAGAATGCTAGCTTAGCAAGTTTTAATGTTTATGCTTTTCACAAGTGATTATCTGCTGGGTCAGGAAATTAAATGTGTGAAATAATGAAATCTTCTGCTCTTTCCTGTTGGAATAATTTGGCCTTGTGTGTGTGTTACTAAGATAGCACACAGCTGTGTGAGAAAGTGTAACAGAGAACAAAGACATGCATTAAAAGACTGAAGCTGCTATTGTATTTGAACTGATATGAAACCTTGAACAAGTAACTTTACAGAAAGACATTATGACTGACCAGCTGGATAGCAAGGCCGTATTGTATCTAGAGGAAAAGTTTTTTAAAATATACAGCATCAACAGCTTTATGAATAACAGATTGTAAGCTAAAAGTGATGTAGATGCCCTGTGACATATCACGTCAGTAAGGTGGGCATAGCTTAAATGTTAAACCTATATAAATTGTGTGCTTCCTGTTTCATGTCAGACAAAATTCTGTACTTGTACGTTTTTGCCTCCTGGTGTACACTAGTAAACTTTTGAATCTGAACCTCCTGTGTATTTTATTCTTAATTTTATTTAACACTGGGTATGCATAGGTATACTGACTGTGCCTAAAATGTGGGCAGGGGATGTGGGGATCATAACCTCAGTGTCAGGCTGACCCTCTGCATCTGCAGAGTGTGACTGTACATCACCACCATTATTATTAGAGGCTACCAATACTCTGACATCAGGTGCTTGCGGTTCCACATTATCACTCTCAGGATTACCTATGATAATAAACACAACAGACAGAAAAATGGAGAATAATATTCTTCATGTTTTCCTTATAATAAAGCTTTGTTAAACTTCTTAACAGATGCTAAAACTACAAAAATATCACTGTCATATAGACCTGACTCAACCTTATATGCAGTACTAAAAATAAATAAATCTGTGCTTACCATGTGCAGTTGGTCTGGCAGCCTGTAATCCAGAAGTGCCTGTATGAGAGGAATGCTAAGAAAAAAGTACTGCTAGGCATCCCAATGCAAGTGAAACAAGCAAAAGAGAAAAGCCTCCTTCACAAGCACAGATTAAAAAGTTATCATAAAAAAAGTTAGCGACCAGCTGGCTGTCCCCCAAACCAATGCAAGCTAAACTCTTTCTCTATGACTATAGTCTGATTCACACAGTTATCACTAGTAATATATATAGATATATACAGTATATATATCAGACATCTTAGCTACATGCATGAAAAGCTATAACAATGAAACTTCCTTCTTGCATACCAGGAGGGTCTGCTTGTGACACTCTGGGTCTGTCTGCAGCAACATCAGAGAGTCTGCTGGAATCCTCTGATGAGCTATCTTGATCTCTGATAGTACACAGAAACTCCAGTTTCATTTAGTGGTTGTTCAGTAGCCAGGACCACTCCGAGTAGCCACTTGTTCCCGGATTATTGCAGTGGCCCTACAGTGGGCAGAGTTTATCATGTCAGTTGTCTGGTGTCTTATATGGGACCAGTTTCTGCCATGACTTCTGACAGCATTGAGGTCATCAACCACCTGCTGACATATCGTGTTTCAGGTAGATTTTATACCTGTACCTTTCCCTAACAGAAAAGCTTCATAGTGATGTAAGGCCTGCATAATGACTTAAGTTTCTGCAACACAATATGGTGCTTATAGGATAGAGATGTCTTTGTGGATGCCATATCCATGTATGACATAAAACAGAAAATAGGCACAAAAATAAATATATAATAAACAGATAAGATGGCTGTGAGCTCAATTCTGTTTGACTGTATGCATCGCAAATGCACACAATTTCCACATCCTAACTGCTCACTTTGACTATGCACAAGTTACGCCCCCCCCCAGTCCTCCCCAACTCCAACCTCATATTAAAGGGACTGTTATAAGCATTGTTATAGATAACATTTGGCAAGAAAGCAGAGATAGACTTGCTATTATCAAAGCACAGATAATAAAAGGATGCAACATACAGATAGAAAGGGACACATCTGCAGTGTTTGCAGCCTTTGTTTAATACAGTATGAGCACATGCCTATGCTAAGTGTTTGCAATATCCCAGTCATACAGTCATTCCCAGTCAAATGTGAAAGGACTTCATTGTGACTTGATGCAATGTTGCATTATCGCTGCATCTAAAGTCATTATCAACTTGGTGACATATCTTTTTGTCTGTGACAACTCTGGGAAATAGTGTAAAGTAATTGCTTTCAATGCTCTTGTCTGAGAGTTCAAATCCACACAACTCCCTGTGGTAACATAAATTTCATCAAGTATTGGATGTACAACAGCATTTATATCTTTTTCTTGTATAATTTGCCTTCCACTTGTTAGCATGAAAATCACGTTAATGGCTTAAGGAAAAAGTAAAACATTTCATTTAAGCTACCATTGGCAGTGCAAACTGGTAAAGCAGCAGTGTGCAGCCATCAGCACTCTGGATAGTATTATGTAAAGAAAATACAGCTGATAGGTAAGTAATGCACAAAAAACCAAAGACAAGCAAAGAATAATCCACGACCTTGAAGAAAGGAACCGGAACTCTGCTAAAGTCCAAAAGGCTGTATTTTTATTTCTGAAGTATTCCAAAAGTCACAGATAAAATCACACAAGCGCTTTCGCTCAGGCAATCCTGAGCTTTATCAAGTGAAAACAAATTGCAGTGTGCAGTAACCTCCATTAAATAGCCTGGCAATTATACAATTAATTAATTAGTGAAATCTAGTACTAAGGTACTCTGGTGCTTTAAAGTTGGGTGTTAAAAAAGTTAGTCATTATATCAACTCAAAAAATGAAATGTTTGCAATAACATGTGCACTTAAATAAAAATGACTAACCATAAAAAACATTTTAAAATGCCAGTTTCCTAGGTTTCAGAACATGAAAGTCTGAAGTCTGATTGGGGTTGTAGATTGTTGAAGAATATGCTTAAAAATGTGTTTAGATTGTCAGTGAATTGTTAAAAAAAAAAAATTGTTAAAAAGTACCTTAGTACTAGATTTCACTAATTAATTAATTGTATAATTGCCAGGCTATTTAATGGAGGTTACTGCACACTGCAATTTGTTTTCACTTGATAAAGCTCAGGATTGCCTGAGCGAAAGCGCTTGTGTGATTTTATCTGTGACTTTTGGAATACTTCAGAAATAAAAATACAGCTGATAGGTAACTTTCTCTGTGGCACCAAGTATAAGTGCAGTGAGCTTACAGATAAAGGATAATTGATGCATGGTCCAAATCCACTTGCGTGATGCTTTTACAGAGGATTGTCTGAATACATGTTTAATCACATTTTGTGATACTATTGTGATGTATAAAAATCAACTGTTGTCACTGTTGTTAAAAACATGTGGTCATTAGTCTGTCCACTTTCACATTATTTGTCATTACCTACAAATCTGATAATATGTTCTACAAAGTTCGTCTGATGTTGCAAAGGGATGACAAAAGTAAGAATGCTTCACTTGAATACACTTCATTGCTACATATACACACATGCATTGCATTTCATTTGCTCTCCATTTTATCTATAATATATTCCTCTTCAATGTCTTCTCCATTTGCTTTCCCTTGACAGTGCACAAACAGGATTCATGACCTAAGGAAAAGTAAGAAATTTAGTTTAGGCTGCCTTAAGTTGAGAAAATATCCCTGATATTGCATGGCCCCTCACAGTAGGGAGAGTATTTATTTCAGTAATGCAGCTGACAGATGTCAAATCCTATGGTACAAGGTGTAACTGAAGTGAATCAAGATAAATAAGGTGAATGAATTATTGTTTGAATCCTCATTAGAAATCACTTTGCAATTATTCACAATGTGTACTTACCCATTTTTTTCTTTTTAAGATATATTTGCTCACCACTAGTTAGTGTGCAAACATGGTTCACTAGCTAAGGAAAAAAAAGGGAAACATTTAGTTTAGGCTGCTTTAGGTAGCGCAGACACACCTGGTGTCATTCTGTGGCCCCCTGCAGCAGGGAGTGTGCTTACTTCTGTAAATGCATCTGACAAATGTCAAATTCTGTGGTACAAAGCATAACTGAAGTGAATCACGAGAAGTAAGGCACATGAAACATGGTTTGATTCCTGTGTACAGATCATATTGCAATTATTAACAATATGCCTTTTTTTCTCATCTTTGTAAGGTTCCTTTGTTCTTTGCTTATATGTGCAAACATGGTTCACTACCTAAGGAAAATGTAAAACATTTTGTTTAGTCTGCCACTGGCTGCTCAAACATGCCTTGCTGCATTGCTTGGATGGCAGCACGCCTGCCACCTCTCAGGTAAATTCTTCTGTGGCACAAGCTATAACTGAGGAGAATTGAGAGAAAAAAGGCACATGAAACATTGTTTAAATTCTCTTTAGAGACCACTTTGCAATTATTCACAATATTTACTTTTCATTTTAGGGTACATTTGCTTTCTTCTTCGCACAGTGCAAACAAGGTTCACTAGCTATGTAAAAAGTGAAAAATTTTAGTTTAGGCTGCCTTAGGTGGCTTAAATAGATGATCAATAGTGCACTTTCCCCAACACCCTGTACATTACTGATAGGAGAAATTCCACTTCTCATAGAGTTGTCTCTATGACACAAGGTGTAAAAGCAGTGACTTTAGATAAATAATACAGCATGTTAAGGGCTTGAATCCACTTACAAAATAATTTTTAAAAAGGGTGTAAGAAGCCCATTTCTCCCAACTTTTTGAATAGGACTGAAGCACTAAACAAGATTAATGTCAAACCTGTTTCTTGCATCCTGTATCAGTAAGCCTTGCATAATGAAACTGTGCTTTTTAGAATATAAGATGAATGTTTTACAGATAAACCTAATGTGTGTCCACTTTCCTAAACAATGTATATATTTTGTATAAAATGCACTTGCATATGTATGAAGGACCTGAAGAAGTCTCACCATTTGGTGGGATGAAAAGCGCTTTGTGTTTACCATTGTCTTATCATATTTTATATATTTTTTACTATATTAAAGGACGTTTTGGTCTTATATCACTGGAGTGGACTTTGGATTTTCTGCAGGTGTGTTGGATCTGTTTGCTTCTCTGTGGCAGTGGTCGTTAATGCATTCTTCTGGAATATTTTCATCCTTTACTCAATGGGTTTGATTCACAGGTGTTAAAATAATATTTAAACATTGGGTAAGCCCCAACATGACAATATGTCAGAATTCAGCACTTTCCAAAGTGCAACCATCAAAAGTCAAGCTATTAAGCAGTCGATTGTTGAACACTGGAACGTGTGATTATGGGTGGAGCAGCATCCTTGGCACAGCTGAATACAATGCTTCATACCTTTACTGCTATATGCTGTAAGTAGAGCCAGTCTTCCAAGCAGTATATCTGCTTTCAATTGTGCAAATGCAGTTGGCAAGGCTGCACATCTCTGCACACTACCAGTAACATGCGAGATCTGAAATAGGTGCCAATTCAGATATATTTTGTTAGCTTGACTTTTGCAGACTTGGCTAGTGAGGGAAAAATTGGTGCTAAACTTAGAGCATAAAGGTGGGATGTGGCTGAGTCTAAAATATTTGTGACACTCCGCTACTGCAGGAGGAATATACCAGGTCTTAGTATAAGTCTGAGGCTTGGAATAACTTGGCCAACGCTGTTTCCAATGCAGTTGGCATTCCACAAAAGGGGGAACAATGTTGTCATCACTATTTAAAAAGTACACGCAGGACCTTCTAAGCTGATGGCAGGCCGAATTTAGGACTGGGAACATCTCCCCAGTTGTATAAGTGTACTGACCCATAACCTATAATACGGTAGTAATTATCTAGCCAGTCAACTCAGTTACATGTTATGCTTTCATATATATTTCCTTTCTTTTGTGCTGTACAGTTGCAGAGGAGATAACTCTTAACCATGAGATGCAACAGAAGAGATTAAATTGCTTCAGGGAGGTACGGGGTATTTTCATGTAGTAATGTAAGCCATAATTTTATCTTTTATTCCATCAAGCATTAGCATCTCAAGCAGGTATGGGGTAAGTATGTTTCATGTAGTAATCTAAGCCATAATTTTACCTTTTATTCCATCAAGCACTAGCATCTCAAGCAATCATACCCCATCCATCATCTCAAGCATGCATGCCTTCCCCAATAACTCTTACTGCTTGTATTAGGTGCTTAGAATACCAACTTTACTATGTGTGGATTTAGTACCCAGAAATAACATTTTTATTAATAATTATTTATAAGATCCAGAAAGAATTACAGCATGGTAGTTATAATTTATTACTTTAGAATGCATAACTCCAATCCATTGTAGTGAAACAAAGACAGATGTTTCTTATATCTGAGCAGTGACATTTGTTTATTTAATGGCACACAAATACCTTTCCATAATATGTAGATGCTGCAAAGGTGTGCAAGAGTGAACTATCATAATTGTTTGTGTATTGTCACATCAAGTTTGGTTAAAATATGCAGTGCTGTGAAATGCTGTGTCTCTAATTAGCTTTCTCTCTTTTTTTTGTCTCCCTTACCCTTTCTCTCTATTTATTTATTTTTTTTTGAAGGGGGGGTTATAATTTATTAAAGATTTGTTGTTTGCATAACTTGCTGGTGAAAATTAATCATCAACAGCATAGAAAGGTATATCAACCATTGCTGCTTGGCCTGCCATACCTCCACAGATTGCAGCACAGACACCCAGCACTTCAAGATCACAATCTGTCAATTTTACCTGTACAACCCCCTTCCCTACCTTCTCCAAGTGCACGAGGTAGCTCTGCCCTGGCTGCTGGTGCAGTGGTACCCTCCAGGTGCAGTAGTAGTGAAGGTGGTGAGTTTGTCACCTGGCAGGAGCAGACCGGGCTGGTGCAAGATATAATGGACAGGGGTCTCAGTGCATGTGTCTACAGTTGAAAAGGTCCTGCATCTCATTGCAATGAAAATGCCACATCCAGAACTGACCTAGAGAGCTACTGCAGGAGACAGTGATGACAGTCATGAGGGGGAGGACTAGATTCTCAGTGTTTTCAAAATGGAGTTGGGGCACCACCAATGTCTTCTACCTATCCCCAGTCATGATGTTCCCAAGCATTATGTTTCCATCACCATCTCTGTCTTTTATGTCCTGTACATCTGAAGATGCTTCCAAATGTACCCTAGCTACCTGTCCTTATCATCAGTAAGCAATTTCCCAACATTTCTCACTCAAATAAAAAAGTACCTGTCCTACAAAAACATTACAGCCCATGCATAGATCTCCACTTCACCTGTGTATCATCCTAAAGCAATTAATTTGATGCAATTGGCCATACAGCATTATTCTGTTGTTGTAACCCATCACTGTTGTGATGACTGCAAACACATGCAGTTGTGTGTACAACTGTATGTATACATTGTGAAGAAATGGATAGCTATGGTGCTCTCCCATGACCTTCCTGCAGATGTTTGTATTATTTTTCCTGTTTGCAATCCTCTGCTTGCCAGCACATTTTCACCACTGTCCTATCCACCCCATTTTTCACACATTTAAACTGGTAAAAAATAGATTTACACACAGCACACATGGCCAGAAATGGCCCGTAGAAAAGCCTTCACTTCATGTCCTCTGCATATGTGCAGCCTTTGGCACAGTGCAGCAACACTGCCTGACAGTGAATGCTGTTTTATTTCTTATTGCAAAAGCTGAAGATTGCAATTTAATTTTCAGTGGCCAGGTTACTGTTATGCAAATGTTCTTAAAGCTGCTGTGTTATAGGAGCACAGAACCAAGGCAGCCTAAAGGCAGTACTAAGGAAAAGTAACACTTCTTAGGCTGCTAGATACATTAAACAAGGAGCTCCTATGTAGTATGCCGATATAATTACTCTGGTTGTAGCATGATGTTTTACCATAGTGTCATGGGTTTGATAATAGCTGTAAGTGAGTTTATTACTTCTTGACAGTTCATATTCCTATCATAGATTTACTTGAGAATGTTTGTATTTCAACATGTAACACACTTTCTGAACATAATATTTGTAAAGTGCAACAAGAGGAACATAGTAAGCCAAACTTAACCAAGTTAGGTATTCATGTTTATTGCACTCTCCCACCTCTTTTATGTACCTATAGCAATCAGTTTATTGTGCAGAGCATGACAGACTAAGGAGAATTTGATAAGTAAGACTAAAACACCACACAGATGTTCCTATGTGCCTCACAAAACATAGTGTTTTTCCTCTCTGCATCAGTCTCTAACTCTCTCTCTTCACCTCTCCTTCTTCAATATGTTGTCAGTGTGTTTCAATAATGCTATATCATTGCTATGAAGTGCTGGTTCCTTTGTAGTGTGATAAGCTAATGCTGAAATGTGTGAAAAAGATTTCTGAATAATTTCAAGGGTTCTAACCCAGCCATTAGCTAAGTATACCTGCTGGATGCATACTTTGTGAGCCTCCATTATCCTTCTTTAGTGATAATCTACTTTGTCCCTGCTTCTATGTCACATGATGATGTATATTCTCCCTTCTGTATCATTATTCTTCCATCTCTGCATTTGCATAATGTCTGGAACCTAGGAACATATGCAAAGATGGCTAAATGGAAGTACACAGCCTGTGGCAATATCTTTGGATTTGATTGCCTTTGTTCACATTACTCTGTCTCATTTTGTGCACTGTGCTAAGCTATGATTATCCAGTTTAATGCAGTTTTAAACAAGGTGAAGAGCTGGATATGAAGATTACAGTCCTCAATATGGAAATAAAGATGAATACATGCATTCACATTTACCGAAATCTGCTGTCAAATATCCCCTAAGAGTCAGACTTCTCCTGTGTCAATTGTGACTAAAACAATGCTCTCTAGCCTGTGTAACCTATGTAGGTAGGAGGTCCAATATCCACCATGGACAATATGTATGTGGATGTATGTGTGTTATGCTTGCTGCTCTCTCCTTTTTCCCCTGAAGTGGATGCATTTAAATGTTTATGCAGGTCCCTTATACCAACTTTTATGGAAACATCCTGTATGAAACACACTCATGAGGTCATCCTGAAAAAAGTGCACTCTTTCTGTCTACAAGTCAGACTTACCCTGTCATGCTTGTGATTAGTGCAATGCTCTCTAAATTATGCAAACCGGGTAGGTAGGAGGTTCAATGCCTGCCAAGGAAGACTTGCATGTGGGAGTGCAATGCTTGTTGCTGTCTTCATTTCCTCTGAAAAAGATGCATTTAAATGTGTATACAACTCCCTTATACCAATTTTTACTGAGCCATCCTGTATGAGACACACTGATGAGGTCATCCTGACAAAAGTGCACTCTTTCTCCTTAAGAGTCTGACTTCTCTTGTGGAACTTGTGACTAGTACAGTGCTCTTTAGATTGTGTAATATAAGTAGGAGTTTTAATACCCACTGTGATTTACTTGTATGTAAGGTTGTATGCAGTTAGGTCAGCATGTGCTCAGTCAACCTGTACAATGTTTTAAAGTCATAGACGACTAAACCATCCCTAAGCCCACCTTTCACATCCACAACTTCATTGCTAATTTTCTATGCATTGCATAAAGTAAAGTTTGCTTTTTTAGGCAATACTATGTCTGCAAATTTGTAAATTGATTCTTCAGTTAACAGTGCCATGGGTTGAAAAATGTCCATTTAATGCTTTTATAGGGAAATTGATGCAGATGTTTGTTTAGTGGGGTGGGGGAAAATATGTCTATTCTTCAAATGGCAGGTGTTTTGTGTGGCATCAGTAGTACACAATTACAACATTATATTGTTTGCCTACACACCTGGTTCAACACATTGTTGAGGTCAATGTTTTGCAAGTGAACTGAAGCGATTTCAATGTCAAACTTTTCCTGTGGTACCCGCATGTCTCACACTATTCTCTATAATGTGTATCTAATTAGGTAGGATGTTCAAAACCAGCAGGGCTTAACTTCTGCAAGTCTGACTTCCACTGGAGTCGTGATTATTTTATACACATTTAAAGTGGTAACATTTACAAGTCCTGATTGGCTGTAAAATAATGCTGCCAGATACATTCTCTTGACAAAACATTGCTGATTTCATCCCTTCATAGATGCTGCTCAGAAAGAACACTACATCATGTCTTCATTTAACCACTTATCACACTGTTATACTGACATTTCTACAGTAGTGCATCCATGCTGTAAAATATCATGTAATGTCTGCTGCCAAATGTTCATGTGTTCAACATCACCATTCAGTGCATGTTAGCATTGTTGGCCTTATACTGTATGCATGAATGATATTATAATGCATCCATTTACAATGTGAGAGTCCTCCGTGATCCCTTTCATATCACAGATTGTTTAACACACATACGTATGATGAAATAAGTTAGCATAGGTGGATTGTCATACTACTTGTAAGACTTCCACCATGGCACTTGTGATTCATCCAGATGTCATTAGTCATTTGAGTTGCATTACTTGTTGTTCAATTCCTGACAGATGCAAGATTAAATTAATGTACTGACATTACATAAATGCCATTGTATCTGGTTATTCATATTCATTTTTATGTTAGACAATGATATGTCATCACAGTTTGTGATTGCATGGCAGTGAAATGTTTCTTCAGGGTATGGCATGCTGCAAATGCTCTTATGGCATATGCATTGAGTATTTTTATAGGATACTTACACAGATAGACTGGTGTTCACTTCTGGGACAGTGTGTGTCCTACATGATGGAAAAGCTTCCTTATCAAAGAATCAATCATACTGTATTGCTAAGTGCTGTTTGGCCAATAAAGTGTGCAGCTCCTTTCTAGCATTCTGACTAAATCTGATTGTTCAAATTATATCCATACCTATTGTGGTATCATACACATTCAATTCAGTTATTTGTGACAGCCTCCACTGCTATCTGATGTGGCACATGCTGTCACTACAGGAGTCTGTAGAGAGCTTTGTATAATATGCAGGGGTTTGAGTCTGTTAACATCTGACTGTCAGAAGAGAGTGACTTACACATTCACAGGGCCAAATTTTTGGGGCATTTTCATAACAGGAGTGTTATCAATATACCTTATATGGTAAGGTAGTGCTGTACACCCTTCAGGGTGTTCTTCCTTACATGATCGATATGTCTATGTCTGTGGTACCCTTGATTGGTATGCATCTCTGTGATATCTCTTTGCGCTTGTGTTCTAAAAGGACATGATGTAAATGTTTCTTAGATCATTCCTCGCTCATATGCATTACCTGCTCACAAGATGATTATGCTCTGTATCGCAATCGCATGTTTTCCTCCACATATGTTTAATACTGCAATTGTTTCCCTCACAGTATTTATTTATTTATTTATTGCATTTGATTACCGGGGTAGTCCACTGGGCCAGAAGAACCCATTTTCAGTGGAGGCCTGGGGAGAAAAGCTCCACATTTAACACATGCAGACAAAAAATATGTTACAATGATACAAGATATATAATACAACAGTAGCAAATACAACTATGATTGCATACACTAAATTATTGACAGAGGTAAAATTGGAGATGAACATTATGATTATTTGCAATAGATTAGTAACAGAAGGTGGATTGGGGCAAACCGTGAGGAAATAGCATATAGTCATGGATTGAAACTATGAAATAAAGGTAAATTAAATATTGAGCAAGATAAATAGCAAAGAAGAAGGAAAAACAGTATAGTAATGTATGTGTACTGCAGGCTCAATGTGAGAGGAAACATGAGTTGGGGTGGTTGAGAGAAAGGGAGATTAGAGTGGTTATAGAGAGAAGAGGAGAAAGATAGTGAGAGGGTCAAGTTATGTGGTTCTTAGTAGAGGTGCAAGTGCATAACCACTGTGACAAGAGGTGAAGTTTAAGGGATTTGTAAAGGTAGATACATTAGACATGGCTCTGAGTGGAGGGATTAGGTCATTCCATAGTTTAGAAACAGTAACAGAGTAAAGCATTTGGCCAGCAGAGAGCTTAGGTTTGTCGATATTTAATAGCATTTTGTTCTCTGACCTGAGGTGACGATTAGGATGGTAGTGAGAGATGGGCAGGCTGCTTGGAGGTAAATAAGTTTATGGGCAATAGTAAGTTGTAGGTATATTAGGTGAAGAGGGAATTCAAGCCAGTCTAGTTGTTGCAGTGTGGTGCAGTGGTGGGTGGAGAATTTGGCATTTATAGCAAATTTGGCAGTTTTATTGAGACATGAGTTGAGTTTGGTTTTTAGAGAGGACTGGATGTTGGAGAGGATGGGGGCACCATGTAAGAGAGTTGGAAGCATAAATGATGAGGCAAGAGCCTATTTTGCTGGGGAATTAAGAAAGTAGTTGTGCCTATAAAGGGCTCCTAGTTTTTTGATGTTTTGTTTATATTATTGTGGATATGAAGGTCAAAGGTAAGGTTGTCATCAATGATGACACCTAACAGTTTTGTATTGGGAACAACTTCAGTGATAGTGTTATTTTGGGAATAGACAGAGAGTTCAGATCTATTGATTGGGCTACATTTACTTGGGGTAAATATTAAGAGTTTGGTTTTATTAGGGTTAAGGGTGAGATGGTTCTGTGACATCCAGGATTCAGTTGAGGCGAAAGCTTCATGGGTATGTTGTTGCAGCAGAGATGCAGATTTGGAAGAGCAGATAATAGAAGAATCATCTGCATATTGAATTACAGAGCAGTGGGAGAGAGAGGTGTGGAAGTCATTGATGAATATACTGAAAAGAAGGGGACCCAGTATAGACCCCTGGGGTACCCCAGTATTGGTGTTGATAAAAGGGGAGAAACATTTCTGCCAAATAGTAGACTGTTTCCTATAAGTGAGATAGTCAGTAAACCATTGAAGTGTGGGGGGAGAGATGCTCACTTTGGATAGTTTGGTAAGCAGAAGGGGGTGCGGGACTGTGTCAAATGTTTTTGACAGATCAAGAAAGAGTGCGGAGATGAAAGATCCAGAGTCTTGAGCTCTATTAACTGTATCCAGGAAGGAGATAAGGGCAGTGTTAGTTCTATGTCCTGGTCTAAAGCCATGCTGGGTGGGGGAAAGCAGATGTTGTGTCATCAGGTGATTAAGGAGCTGAGTCTGAATGCACTTTTTGAGTATTTTTGAGATGGGTGAGAGTATGGCAATAGGCCGGAAATTTGAGATGTCAGAGTTATTGCCTTCTTTATGGAGTGGAAGGACATATGCTTTTTTCCAGATATCTGGCATGCAAGATTCCTGAATGGATCTGTTGATGAGGATACTGATGGGGTATGCTATGTAGCTTAATGGCAGATGTGTGATTCCATAAACATTTGTTACTCTATGGAATACAGGGAGACCATTAGGAAATGTGAGTAGTCCTCTGCCACAACCCTTTTTGTTTTGTTGCTGCTGTTGAATTGTTATTCTGTTACCTTTTCCTTGTAATTGTATGTGAACATGCCCAGTATTAGTATATCAGACATTTGCAAATCAGAAAAGGTAAATCGGTGCTCCACTCAGCCTTGTCATTGTTCACTTATGTATGTTGTTGGTTATTAGATTAGCATGTAGTATTTACATAACCATATAACATGTGTTTGTTTATTACATGTAATAGGTGAAAAAACCCTTTCCTATTGGTGCCATGGTCATTTCTTTGCATAAGCATACCCATTTATAAGTTACATGACATTGCAGCTGTTGGGCCTTTCATTCCTGTGTATACATGGTGAGATTGATAATACAGTGGTGCTGTCAGTTTGCATACATGAACACCCTGTTTATACATCCTTATATGCAGTAACTGCATTCATTCATACTACATTGTATCATCTGTTTTTGCTAACTGTTATCTCAAGTCAGCATTTACTTAAGATGTATATCATGTTTCACTCCCCTTTGTTGTACTACAGCTTTATGTCACTATCACATCCTTTATAAGCATGTCCATTATTATTTATGTGCATAACTGCGGGATTGAAATTCACACAAACTGTTATTACATCAACATTGCAGGTTGTATGTCTGAAATGTTTCTTATATGCTTTCATCAAATTTGCCTGCAGGGTATGAGTACACCTTAAACCTTTCCCCTCGCCAACATTACTACATCATTATAACACATTTTTTGTAACAAATCCCCATGTGACTTCTCCTCATTCTGTATTATTTCCCTGTACTTGCCCTTAAATATGGCTGGGCTACAGTGCATGCTCATATTTGAGCATTCCCTATATATGATCTGTTTTGTTTACCTTGTGTGCTGGTGCTTTTAAGCACATTTCCATGGCCATGAACACTATCACTCCCCATGGAAAGGTGCTTACAACCATGTAGGTCAGATAAGCAGCATGCATATTTGATAAGCGCTGATGCTCATCACAATAATACACTTACACAGTGTAGGCTTAACGTGAAGCCTACACAATTGTTTAATGAATCTCAGAGGATATGTAATTGTATTAAGTGTATTTTATCTTTTGTTTCTCCCCACCCTTTCCCACTCTTTTGTTATTTTATTTATGCATTCCATTGTCTTTTATTATTTTATTTCTTTCTCATTTATTTTCACTTTCCTATAGCTAAAAAATCCCTTGGGGAAACCCAGGCACGTACCTCCCAGAATGGGAAGTGATCACCCTCAGCCCATCTGGGTATGTCCTTGAGGGATCGGGTTAGTGGCACCAGTCCTAAGGCACTCTAGCATGTGGCAGTCTGGAAAGCTTCAAATTACAGGGGCTTCAGAACTTGGTTGAAGACATGCTGGAAGAGATAGCTGTATGGAGGATTCAGGCAGTTGAAGCTTCACTGCAGCATATAGAAGACACACTATCCCATCTAGTACTGATCATTAAACCACCACAAACTCCTAACCTCTCAACATTGAGATACTTAGCTGCCCAACCATTTGGTAGTGGAAATGTTTCTAGGCCACACTGGGAGAGAGTCTATTCTCCTAAAAAACACAGAGACCTTTGTCTCCCACTTCCTCTAGCACAACCTTGAATTTTTCCCTTCTGTGTTCCTCTATTTCTTGTGTCTGCCCTGTTTCAAACTTTTCTATCTCCCCCTTTCTATTCTTTAATGAAATTATCAAGGTATCCACATAAGGACACTTCATTTAAAATTTTAAACACTTTTTCTTTTAATATCAATAATAAGCATTGCACAATCGGCAGCTTGCCTCAGGTATTTTAAACATGACTGTTGATAGGCAAGTCAGCCCCTAATTTTCAAATGTATCTGAAATACTATGAAGTAAAACATGGGTTACATTTTTCAAATAGTCCTTCGCATCAGCTTCAATCCTGACTTTGCATATTTAACTCTTTTGAAGTAAAGTGGATTTTTTTTTCAAAATAGCTTTGCTTTTCCCTATTCATCACAAATGCACTGCACTTAGTGTATGTACATATAAGCATAGTTCCTTTTTTCGCTCATAACCACGGACCATTTCTGACCTACTAGACTATGAATAGCAAACTATATCTCTTTCTATATTCCCTCCATATTTAACCTGCTTCTTCTGCCCTATACAACATTTTCTATTTGAGTATTTTTTTTTTTTTGAGTAGTTAAACAAGCAGGGATATGAACACACCTATGAACCTGGTTAAACACCCACATTTTGACAGTATCTCATGGCTACACAACTTTCCACATTTCTCCCATTACATCTTTAAGATTAATTGATTTTATTTAAACCTCCTTATGTTTAGTAATATCTCCAAATACTAAAACCCTCACCTATTACTCCTCTTAATTTCTGTTTTCCATTGCCATATCTTTTTCCCTTTGAAAATTGTCATTATTTAAATATTTTTCTATATGTTTCATCTATGCATAATATTCTCAACTAAATTTATTCCCGATTACCTATTTTTCTCCCTCCCCCAGATTCACTAATCCTCCATGCAGGACTACTCTAGTCCTGCACAGAAGCGCCAGTTTAAGAGGATGTTG